>NW_025788954.1:0-41670 GCF_021130785.1 Homalodisca vitripennis
TACAAATTAAGAACACTGGACTGATCGTTTTACCGAAACTATAACATTAACCAACAATTCAATTACGTAACTGATTATAAAAAGTGTAAAAATATAGTTATCAAACCCTTGAACTCAACCATTTTTTCAGGGGTTAATACTTTATACGTAAAGTACATGTACCTGTGTTTAATTGTAATACATAAACTTTATTATTTGAGCCCATAATGACATTTAAAAATATATTTAATAACATTAGTTTTCATCATGGGTACCGTCTCATGATGGGTATTTTGGTACCACGTCAGCCATCACCGTCAGTACCGTGATAAGTGGTTAGTGGGTTAAAAATGGTTCCTGTTGTTCCGTAAAGAACAAACCAATATTCACGACATCACAAAGTGGTGGACCACCTATGGTTACTTATGATAAACTCAAAACAAAGAGAATGGGATCAGCTCTAAAGTTTCTTCATCCTGTACCATGAAGAAGGTTACTATCTTTTTAAATCATATAGTCACTGGTAATGAAAACATGGGTTCCTTATAGGGTCAAACAAATAAGACAATCCAATGGGCGTGGGGTCACACCTTGTTGTCATACAAACTGCCACAAATGATTACATGCATAAACGGCAGAATTTTATTCAATCGTATTGAAAAGCTTGTACCTAGATAAGTTCTAAAATATAAATGTTGAATACAAGGGCTATCCAAAAAGTGGATTACGTTTCACTCTATAGCCACTAGGGGCAAGGACTATCATGGCCATTTTGACGTAAGGGCATTTCTCCATTCAATGGCTATCCAGCCATGCTAGTGAAAGGTTACTGTTGCTCCTTGTTATTTTACAATAGTAGTTTAAAATGTTGTGACACAATTGAAAATCCCACAAGTTGTGAAAGTGCACTGGTAATACGGTTTTGGTTGGTGTTAAGCACAATAAACCAATTAAGATTTATTACCAACTCTGTGAAGTTTATGAGAACGATGTGATTACTAAAGTTTTCAATGGTGCATTCATTAGGTTTAAAAATGGCCAAACTAATGTGAATTATGACAAACGAAATGGACGGCCAAGCAATGTGACCTATTGAAATCGTCTCTAAAGTAGATGAAAAGATTAAAGAAGGACTGCCGATTCACAATAACAGAACTCTCACTTAGTTTTTTCCTTACATTTCAAGATGACTGCTACACAAAATTGTTACACAGAAGTTAGGTTACCATAAATTTTGTGCAAGATGGGTAGGTACTGAAAAATCTTAACAGATACCTATAAAAATCAGTGTATGGCTGTTTTATTGCCTTTTTTAAACATATATGAAAAAGAAGGTGACTCGCTGCTCGATCGAATCATTACAGGAGTAAAACACAGTGAATTACGAAACCAAATTACAGTTTGTAAGATTAGGGACACATACCGCTCCCTCCCCAAAAACCAAGGAAATGCATGCAATTATTGTCAGCATGGAAGATTATGACAACTGCTTTTTGGGATAGGAAAGGAGTTTTTCTTGTTTATGTTTTAGAACATGGCACAATCATAAATTCTGAAAAGTATTGCTTAACGTTGCAAAAGTTAAGAAAGCAATACAAAACAAAGGCAGAGGAATAGTTATGTTTAAAAATATTGTTTTTGCATGACAATGTCTAACCACACACGGCAAATCAGATTTGAGAAGTCCTGGATGCTTTTAATTGGGAGGCATTTCCATATCTGTGTTACAGTCCGAAACTTGCACCCAGTGACTACCACTTGTTTCCAGCAATTAAGACCTGGCTTGTGACACAAACACTTTGATGACGACTTGGAACTGCGGGAGAATGTGACCACCTGGTTGAAGTCTCAGGCAACAGAATTTTATAATGCTGGAATGTTCTAAACTAGTTCATCCTACTATGATTAATGTGTTTCTTTTATAATTTTTGTATAATTTTAGGTGTTGATCCTATGTTGTTTTGAATAGAATAAAATATAGTATATTTTTAGTGTCACTTTCAAACGTAATATAGCCAACAATATTTTCTGTTGTTTTTCTTGTATCTTTGCTTTTTTGTTTTCTATAAAAAACCTGATGTGTAATCATCATCTCTGGATAGCCCTTCTTACTATATTTATCTAATAGAGGAACAAATCGTTCTGTGGTTAGTTGGATTTTATTGTTTTTCACCAAACGGTTGGTTTGATCAGGTGGTTTTCGAACGGGTATTTCTTATGTGTTTTTTTTTTGTTTGTTAGTTGATTATGGATTATTGTCATGTCGTCTATCTGTTCCTTCTATAGAGAAATGGAAAAACTTAATTACCCATTATACCAGATATCCTATCTCGCTGCAAACTTAATGTAAGTAAATGTAATTATATCAGACAGTATTTTTAAATAATGTTGTTTCTTTATTCTTTTACATTGTTTAGCATTAGCAAAAATTTTTACAAACCAAATTAATAAAACATACTTGCAAATAAGTAAATCAGCTTAGAGTCATGCAATGTATCAAATGACAAGGAAAAAGAAAAATGACCAAAAGAGATAAATTAAAATCATACCATGTTATTAAATTTCCATGCTTGCATCTGAAACAAAAAAACTAAAAGATACGATGCATAATAATAAGGCATAGAGATACATTGCACGCACTGGCTTGTAGAGGGACTAGTGAGTTTTGATTTCAAAACAGATTAAAAACAATTGTGGTTGTTTTTAAGAAATTAGATTTGAATTATTTTAGCATATAGTTGTTGTATAAGTATAAAGGTATCAATAATGATAATTTGTCAATTTATGTTGCAGAGACAACTTCTGTATTAAAACCAAACATAAAATATTAAAGTATATTTTCAAAAATTATAAACATTAAACTATGAAATTTATTACATACTATAAATGTGAGAATTGAAATTAACTTTGTTACATCAATACAACTATGTATATGATAACCCACTTTCATTCTATTTCTGTACAAGTATTAACAAAAAGTCAAACAGTACTAAATAAATAAGTTTGTACAGTTTAATAGAGAGATAGCATATATAATTTACCAACCGAAAAGAAATGAAAACAACCCATACATTACCCAGTACAAACTGTTAATACAAATAAAAACATAATTCTACAGAAATTTGTTGATGGTCATTTTTCATTCTTAAAATTACTTGAAACGTTATAAACTTTAATATTTATAAATCACTTAAAATTTTACAAACTGTAAATTAATTTTTTTCCTTATTATCATGTTTACGCGCCACATGGAAGAAAATTATAGAATTTCGCCCCCACCGCTCGATATTAGAATGGTTTTTGAAGTCCTTGTAGTTTCATAAAAATGTAATTTTCTACCATCAAAGTGAAAGCAAACATAAAATTGTTTGCTTTATCCATACATAGATGTTAATAAAAAAATACAAACAAAACAAAATAGCTTTAAATTTTAGAATTCCCCGCATCCATTACTACAAAAAATGCTTAGTGTTTTTTGTTTTATATGGTGTGTGTCTTACAGTATGTGCTAATAAAACCTCAGTACCCGTTTTCAAATAAAATATCTTGTTTAATACAAAATAGATATGTTTCATAAACTTATGTGTATGAGTGTTAAAAAACATTAATCTAGACAGAATTTCTGTTAAGAAGTATACTATTTTATTTGTTCATGAAACTTAATATTATTCAAAATTAAGCACGCCGATAAAGATTACCTTTTTAAACAAAAATAACACATTCAACATGTAGATTTTATAAGTTATAACTAACTTGCCTCGTTTTTAATTTTTTGAGATTTTTGTTCAAACCAATGACGTTACAAAATAAATTAAATGTTTTATCATAAGATTAATTCAGCTTCTTTTAAGGTCTCTTGCAAATGATTTATCATTTATATCGCAACTTAAGTTAGTTAAAAGATAACCTTATCCCATATTTTCACAATAAACTCCGATATAAAAGCAGGGTACAATTTAAATTTTTTGTAAAAAATCATTGACAATCTAGATAGATAATTAAATTACATTTCAAACTTCCAGAATCTGTCCTAGTAGTGTCATGTGGAAACAAAGTGTGAAATGCTTATTCACACTGAAATACTAAATAACATGGGTGATCAAAAGTAAGTCCCATCCTAACATTTGAGAAAGGAAACTTGAGTAATATGTTTATTGTTCTAACCTAAAAGTGTTTTAGTTAGGAGGTATTCTTCTTTTGGAAACCATCCTGACAAAATTGTAATGTAATGTCAATAAAAGTTAGGTTCTAGTATACCTAGTCAGTATCTCCTTTAAATATTCTATTTTGTACCTATGGTGTCATTCAAAAAATTAATAAAGAGTGCAGGACTTTTTAATAAAACCACACTAATATATTTTATTTTTTAGAATTGTCTACACCAGATCAAAAAATCATACATAAGGATCAAAAGAAATAAAGGCATGAATTATAATAATTACCCTAAAAATACTATGAAATGGGAAAAGTAGTAAAAGCATCTCTTGGATGTTTTTTTCAGGTAGTTTTTTTATGGAAAATCGTAAGGAATTGTAATAATTATCTATTTCGTGTGCATAAACGTTATACTGCTAATAATTGCATAGAGTGCGCAAAAAGTGTTCACAGTAGAGAATAGCATGAAAGGTTCAAGCTGATTTGTGCTAAGTATTAATTCAATACAACAAAGTAACATATAGCCAAAAGAAAAATTAAAATTTTTATTGCCACCAAACTTTTTCATATACAATACCAATAACAACCATAGGAATATACAATTAACAACAACACAGTTTTAAACACGAACCTAAAGTTAGCTGCAACACGTACAGAATATTTAGTACATAAGACGAATCAGAAGGCAATATGCTTTATCACATCATATTTAATGTACAAAATTAAAAAAATATGCATAGCAACACACCTATTACACATGCATATATACATGCAGACACTCACCAAATACCACACACACCACACAACTATTATGAATGGGTACTATTACACAATGAGTTTTAAGTCATTAAAGTAATTTCGGAATCGAATTAGGTAATTGGGTTTTTATTTCGTATAAAATTGAATTTTTAGTCCTAAAAATCCTGTGAACAAGACATAATTCAATTTTTATCTGTAAATTGATTTATTTTACGTAATAGCTTTGGCCTATGGATATTTTCATATTTTGATAAACAGGAGTTTGCCAGTGCTAGTTTTATACACAGACAGGATTTAGAAAATAACGTTCTGTTCAGGCTAAATTACACTTGAGTTTTAGAGAAAGTTGTTCCTTTAATTTTAAACTTCATTTGATGAATTAATAAATTCACTCTACTGTTTGTATTATGCATTGGGAAGTTTTCTTCATTATGGTTAATAAAACCATTTTCATGTGGATCTTGTTTGTAAACAATGAATTTTTCTTTGAAAAGGAGTTTTGTAATTTTAAAGCAATGGTATTTCATCAAAATAAAGAATATCATGATTAGACAAACAGCAATTAGTAACTTTATATGCAGTTACATAGGTGTGTATAAAGATAGAATCGTTAACTGTACATATATTTTAAAAACTATGATTAGCTGATTATTATCTATTTGTTTTAAGATTCAAGGCACTAATTTTTTCAATACTGGAAATCAATCCAACCAATTCCTAAAAACTATGAGTAATTATTTATGAATAACTCATTAACAGGCTGGTACTAACTAAAAACTAAACCAATTTAAACTTAGACTACTAACAAAATTATGCAGTAACAAATTGTAACCCAATGAACCAACTGTATTATAATTAATAGGCCCACTATTAAACAAAGTAATAAAACCTTTACTTTGTATAAACAAAAATTGTCAACATTAGATCTTAAAAGCATTCTTACTTAATCACTGCACCCAAAACATATCCTAGTTTATTTTTTTCCCTTCTCTAAAAAAATCGTATCAAATTAGAACAACTTCACAGAATTTTGGAGGTGGGACTATACTTTCATAAATTGACTAACATCATTGTGTTTAGAATACTAGAAGATGACTAGAAAGATGTTCATTCAAGAAAAATTATTCTTTATATTATTTATACCAGTATATATTACAGGAGAACATTAACCTAACCTTGATCATTTTGTTTAAAAATCTGTCGCTCTAGTAGAAGGTGAAAACCCACTGCCACATCAACATGGGATGATGTTTCTGTGGATTACCATATTAATTTTAAAAGGTCACACAAGTAGATATTTGGAACATTCAAACTTGTACTTATTTTTTTCTTTGGCCTCCTCAACTTTCATAATTTTTAAACCCTTTTACTGCCGAACTCTTTTTTTTATGTTTTTATGTGAAAAATGCCATTGCTAAAAGAAGGCGTAATTGTATTTTTAAGTATAATATACATAAACAAAATTTATGATATACTTAAATATTTTATTTTGATTTATTTTTCTTACTTTTTGAAGTATACATTTTAATGTTACTACCCAAAATATTAAACCATTTACACTTTATTTCATTTTTGTTTATTGTATACCATATTCTAATAATACAAGCTATCTACACAAAATTTTATTTTGATTATTGATTAATTAGAATATAAGAGAGAGAGATATCAAATAACGAATAAACTAAAATAAAATATATTTAAATCCATGTGTATTTTCCCCCCATTGGCATTTTGCTAAAAAAAATCAGATAGGATTACACCCTTCGTTCTTACTGGAATCGATCCTTATTCTTTTGTCTTGTTTTCAGATAAATGCGGCAACAATAGAAAAAAACCAATAGCACCCATAATAAAAATACTAAACAATATCAATTCAGGAATCCACAATCATAGTCAAACATAAGTACTGACTATTACAACAACATACATAATTAAGAAACAAAAGATTAATTTAAATAAAAATATGTGCAGATTATATACTGAGAAGGAGTGACCACATTTCAATCTCCACCCCGTAATTTGCTTTAAATGCTGAAGATCTATTTTTTTTTTTAATCCAATTATTGCCACGTTTGTGCATTGTTGCGATTTCCCACCACCAGAATCCGATGTGGATATTTGCCACAACGTGGCATTTTTTGGGTGATTAGCCAAGTGTAGCAAATATGCAAAGGTCTGTAGTAAAAGGGTTTAATGTAGTTACATTTTTCACCCTAAAAACAGAAGTTAGCAAACCCCCCCCCCCCCCTCCCCACCCCCCCCCCCCCCCCCCCCCCCTCCCCCCCCCCCCCCCCCCCCCCCCCCCCCCCCCCATCAATTGTTCTTGTGAAAAATAAATCATCTCATATGTTCGACAATTTTGATATTCTGGCTCATTGAATATTTAATTTTTGTTTATTTTGGAACAATATCGATTCAAATGACATAAATTTGTATTTCAACCAGTTTAACAAAGTTTTTAAAGTTGAGCAACATCGAGAACTACTAAACTGAATTAACATAAATTATTATCTGTATGACAGTTATATCACAATATGAGATGCATTTTATAAATTTGAGCCATCTTTTCAAGTAGCTTATCCCCCCCAAAAAAAACATTGTGTTTCTACCAAATCATTATTTCCCTAACCAATCTTGTTAAACAATGATCACACTTTCTATTTGGACATCTTTGACCAACCTCCTCACACGGAGTCCTGCTAAGATGATTTTACAAATTGATAATGGTCTGAGTATCTGTATAAGTAAGTCCATTAAAAAAGGTTACTAAAGTCCCAATCAAAAATCCTTGTTAATTGTCAGGCTATTAAGTAAAACCCTCCAACAATAAGTTAAATCTTTTCAAAATTCAATTCTTTTTTAATAGGAAAAAAAGAATGATGTTAGTTGAGAAATGTATAAAATTCATATTTAATGTTCTGTTATAAGCTACATTATAGTAACACAAAAATAAAGGAATCTATTTACTGAACTTGATTTACCAAAAGCACTTAATTTCTTTATACCATACTCCACTAACAGCCTATACAAAAAACTACAGACAAAAATTCTAAAATGTTTATTTTTTACTATACGTTTTGTTATGTATTCATAAAAACTAATTGAACATCCCCTATCAATAAATGTTAAAATAAACGTTGACTTACAGAAAAAAGAGTTATAGTCTAATTCACAATTTTTTTTGAATCTTTTTATACAAAAATTGTTAATCGGTTTTCTAAACCGTAGTTATTACATGTTTTAGCACAGCAGGTTTTCTGAACTATGCCAGGTGACGTCTATGCAACGAGAAACATGTTTATTAATCTTGTATAATATAACTCAAATGCGATCTCAGACATCAACCGCAGTTGACATATGACAGCCATTAATGTTGTAGTTTGTGCAGGTCTTCTCAATCATAGCATAATCTTCAATATGACAGAACTACATGAGGGCTGAACGGAGACATACTATACATGACTTATTTTACTGTGATAATGTAATCCTGATTTCAATAAAATTAAATTAAAATTAAAAAGTGTAAAGTACTTAACATATCCTTTATTCTTGTCAAAAATCAATAATGTGCATTATTTATGTTGATGAGTACTACTTTCACAGGCAGTTTAATTTAATTGTATTAAATAAAACATTTCTATTATGTCATCCATTCAATCAAATACAAGCAACAAGCATTCGAATTTGGATAAGTAAATCATGTTTAAAATATTTTTAAAGTACTATTAGTTACTTCAATAACATATTTTTATGCAATATTCACAAATGGTTATTATCAATATGATACTTTGACATAAGTTTAGAAACCCTAAAAGTGGATGGGAAAAGTATAGTCCAAATCCCGTTTACCAAATCTTAGGCAGTTTAGGTAATTTTCAGTCAAGGTCAGGTTTCAAAACCTAATTTCAGAACGATAGTACTGAATGTGTAATGAACTTTAACTTATGTTGAATTAAAATTATTGTTGAGAAGAGTGTTGTTATGTAATACATGAAAATGTTCAACCAAAATTAAGAGTAAATTTGGGACAGGTGTTTGCACTCAAGTTGTCCCCGACTGAGGAGATGGGTGTTTGTTTACCAGTTGGGTAACCCAAATCCCAAAAGCCATCTAATTTAAACATAAGAATTTCTCCTTATGTCCATCCCTTGCATGGTGTAGGCTAATTAAAGATACTGTGTAGACACGGTATTGTGTGCATATTATGGTATAGTTATGTAAAATTAGACTGAGAGAAAGTACAACCTATTTAGTGTTTTACAACCTCTTTGTTGTATAAAAAACTGGGCAGAAACTGGATACCTCAAGCTGAATTTCTCTATGGTTTAGAAAAGTGACCAGTGTGGACACAAAATATCCCAATTGATTGACATGTTCTTTCTAAGAGGGAACGCTCCTAGCTGCCAGCATCATATCTAAGGCTCTGTTTTTGACACGGATCTAAAGCTTAAATCTGCATTTATAATTAGCAAATCATCTCAATCCATATTGTTACACCTTAGAAAACTAGAAATACACTCTGGGCCTTAGTATTTGGCTGTTTTAGTGTCTCAATGATAATGATCTGCAAAAAATTATGATTAATCTGTTTAATACTAATCACTCTCGGATATATATTATATAGAATCGTTAATATATATCATACGTATTATACGTATATATACGGTATATATATATATATTTTATTATATATATAAAATCGATTATATTATATATATTATAAAATTATAAAATATATATATCTATATTAAAATCGTAAATAATATGAACGATCAATTAATAAAACTTTGTATGTACTTTTGTTACAGAGAAGGTTTATTAGAGACTCATTCATGTATTCATAATTTTAAGTAAAATTCTTAACAAAATCTTTTGATTTATTTTCCAAAATATTGCGATTAAACAAGATAGGAGTATGCTCACACCACTTGTTCACACTTAAGAGGCTTAGCTGAGGTTCCATGCAAAAATTTTATTCTCAAGATGTCCCATAGACAGTAAAACAGACAGACATCAAACCAAAAAGGAAATATTTACATTCTTGCGGCAGACAAAAGAAAATATTGAGCAATACACTCTCAATGATGTTCAGCCCAAATTCCATAGTTGGACATGCAGATCATAATAACTCATTTCTTTTCCTAAGTATAAATGAAAGTTTCATGCATAATATACAGTATTTCATAATTCTTAAAATCTTTTTACTGTATGAATAAGCTACATATGTTAATATGTCTACATGTTAAAAATCGCATATGATTCTACTCAGCTTGTTTATAATGTTATTTATTTCTGCTAATTTGCAGCGTAGTTGCCCCTGAGATCAAAGTAAAAATATTGATTAACGCTCAACCCAAATCCCAAGGTATGACATACGCCTATTCATACATATGTAGAATTGAAACTTCACACAGTACTTCAGGTCTTCAATATCACCTTGGATTGATTCTAACTGAAAAGAGTGTATTCAAGTACAACGATACAGGCTGGATCCAGAAAAGTAAAATAGTATATTTTCTTGTATGTATGAACTTAAGGAAAACAACAGAAGTCACAAGAATTAGTTGTGGATTGGCCAAAAAAAATCATTCCTTCATCGTACAAGATAAGATATAATCCTTTCAACTGGATTACCAGTCAAGCTACGCTATTATCCCTCCATTCTTTATTATAAAATGGGATGGAAAGTTGTAAAATCTACAGTATCTTTTTCATATCAGTATTGTTTAAACTCAACACAGTTTGACTTATAGTTTTTCTACAAAAAATTTTAAAAAATTATTTTGATACAGAGGCCGGGAGATGATTTTGGCAACGTGGTCGGGGGGAATGGGGGTTCCTTTCTGATTAGGTTGGTAGGCGGTCGGCTTGGGGGTTGTGAACACGGCAGCAAGCTTTCAGGCGCGATAGTGGGTAGGGGGAAAGGGGGTGGCCCGGGTGGAGCAGTGCCGCGGTCGTTATATTTCGGGTGTGAAAAAAGCGGGGTTCCGGTGCAAACTCTTGTGACCTTACACCCCCCCCCACCCCCTCCCACCCCCCCCGTGTGACCCCCCCCCCCCCCACCCCCCCCCCACCCCTCCCCCCCCCCCCCACACCCTCGCGCGCTGGACCCTGACCCCCCCCCCCACCCACTTGACCCCCCGATCCCACCCCCCCCCCCCAGCCCCCCCCCCGCTCCCATCGCCCCCGTCCGCCCCACGCGAGACCCTCCCCGCCGCCCCCGGGCCCAGCAGCACAACGCTTGCTTCAATAGCAGAGAACCCAACCCCCCTACCCCCCCCCCCCCCCCCCCCCCACACCCCCCCCCATCCCTACACACCCCCAAACACCACACCCCCCCGTTTGAGAGATACACCACCCCCAAAACACACAAACTAAATCCCCCCCCCCCCCTAAAAACCCCAACCCAATAGTTACAATATTTTTAATACTGGATACACCACAAAAATTTTCAAATGTTGTAATCGAGGTTCTTCGTTAATCAAGCATCACCGTCTTAGTAGTTCATTTCATTATTAGACATTCGGTGATTCAATTTAGAAGTGAATAGATATATGTTTGATTGCTTTGGACAGAATATATGATTACATTGAATTGCAATAGACAATTATTACCAATTTTGACAGGTATTTATCTTACACCAAATAACACCCTAACCCACTCCCATATTCACCTAATCCTCTCCTCCCCCAACACCCAACCCCCCCCCCAACACCAATATCTTTCCACCCCCCCCCCCAACACACCCCCCAACCACCCCCCCCCCCCCACACACTCAGAGCGAGACACCACCCCCACCCACCCACCCCCCCCCCCCCCTCTTGTGCCGTTGTATAACCCCACCCCCCCCCCCCCCCCCCCCCCCCCCCCAAGCAGGATTAGGACGCCATTAGGGCAGTACGTCAGGATAAGTGGTGTTGGATATTTTTGTGTGTTTGAACATGACCAAACAGGGGGTCGATTGGCGCTTCGGGAATGTGGAAATGTTGGGTTGCCTAGCTGGCTGGGGGGGGTGTGCTGGGGCGTGAGATAGGAGGTGTGTCAGTGGACAGCCGGTCTTAATGGGCCGTATCGTGGTGGCTGCGAAGCGCATGACTTCACTGTAGTGGGGCAGTCGTAGCTAAGGGTGCGCCGGATTGCGGTGGCGGAGGGGAGGTCGTGTTTGGATGCGGATTTGGGTGGCTTATTCTGTGCGCGTGGCGGGTTGTGGCGGGTTTCAGGGCTGTGCAAGACGGTGCGGGCTGGCGCGATCTTTTCAGGGGTGATGAAGTTTGATTTGTGATAGGTGATGTAGGATGATGGTTCGGGTGATGTGTCTAGAGTTGAGCCGGCGTTGACTAAGATGAGCGCGGTGGAAGTCCCTTGGCAAACTTTCACTCCTTTACAAAAAAGATAAACCTACTTTTCTGTTGGCAGCACCCCTCAGAACAAGAATATGAAAAATTACTATAATTAAATCAAAATTCATGGCCTACAAACTCCGGAAAACAGTATGAATAACTAAAATATGGTTTCTTATTCTTTGTCAAACAGATTCAAAAAACTCTTCCACATTACCTATTAATGATCTTATAATTAATGTTTGCATTGTTAAGAAATTTTGGATGTTAAAGCTGAGTGGCAGTCCTTCCACAACATTTCTTGTAAGAGTGCACACAATGGTGCCTTGGGCCAATACTAATTAAACTAGCTTCCTAAAGAAGAGCAAGTTTTTAACAAAGGGCCCATAAATGAACAAAAACCTCTTTATCAACCCACGGTGCAAACAAATAAGGTTGGGTGGAAAAGGCCGAATTCCAATTCATGGTGCAAAGCGGCTCACGAGTGGAACATACAAATGAGGCGTGAGCCATAGCTGTGCCTATATCATAGTCCGACCACAATGGGTGCGCCGTGTGCATCCAGGGCAATCACAGAATTGGTGCTCATTTCTAACAGAGTGGGCCCCCCTCTTAATTTCAGTGTTCCTAGTGCCAAAAAACAATGCTCTTGAAAACTCGAGTGGCAGTAAGACTCAGGGACTTCATCCACTTTATTGGGGGGTGGGGTTTTTACGGTAAAACTTCCCTCTGCTTCTCGTGCTCACACACATCGAATTTCCCCCCAACGAATCAATTAAATGGCCTGAACACAGCTTGTGGTTTTCTGTGGTCAGTCTCTGATGTTGGATTTAACACAACAGTTGTTTTACACTGTTAAAATCAATGTGTGAGACTTTTAAAACTGTAATGGTTTTATAAAAGTAAGATTTAGAGTGTAGTAGGCAGGGAGCCAAATGATGTGTTGTGGTAAACAGGAAGAAGCAATGAGTGTTACACTCAGAGTGACTCCGCCATCCAACTAACTCCGACACGCCCGCCCCTACCCCCCCTAGCGCCACCACCATAACTCCTTGACTTCTGTTGAGTGAGCTACTTTGGCTACATATGGTAAAATTTTTTTAGAGCTGCAAATTTTTTATTAATCTGGCATCTTGACCTTATAAATAAAAAACACAATCATCATGCAACACATCCAAACAGAAGATTTGAACGTCCACGTTAGTAGTATGGAAGAGATAGGTACAAACATGACCTGATAGATTGCCTTGTATTACTATTCACGTCTCCTCTCCCCCCCCGGTACCAACCCCGCCCCCCCACCCCCCACCCATGGGTAACTATCAAGCATTGGGGAAAAAACAATAAAAACTCTAAACTATCTTGCCATCACGCTCCCCCACCAACACTAACAATGTACACGACTTCCAGTCTCCTTCTGCATTACGCTTGTAAGCCCATACAGCCGAAATCATTATAAAATAATAAAGCTAGTTTTACATGATTCTTGTTGTATTCAATCAAAGAGCCATTAAAAGAGATTGGTCTGCATCCCAATGAGGCAGGGTTTTAATTAAGGGGTACCCCCATTGAAGTATGTAGTAGAACCACCCCCCATCCCCAAACTTGCGTTTTAGCTACTCTTAAAGAGTACCAGTAAAAAAATTTTGCTGCTACAGTCAGCTAGCCCAGCTTTTTTTTTTATTTGCAATGTTCCCTGATCAGGTGTTATTTTAGGGCGGTAGAGGGGGCCCTTGTGAAAGCAAACTTATTCGTACCCGGGGAAAAACCCCCTGGATCGTTGCGATCATGCTTATAAGCAAATTCTTCCAAGACACGTGTGGGGGCCCCGATCAGCGCACCGTTCCTACATGCAATAGTGGTTACACAACAATAAAGCGCCATTTAGGTTATACAAGAGAAGAATTGTAAATTTTCCCTTTGACACTCATATATTTAGCAAGCAACCAGTCGCCATGTGAACACATAAAAAACCACCATCTACTGCTTGCCCTTGTGTTTATAGCCAAGATCTAAAATATGAAAAATCGTATGTTTTTTTTTCCCCTCGTTTTTTCCACACCACAATGTGAACCGGGCTGATCTCTATGAATATAAAGTCGTCCATGACGATGGCATTGTTGATTTAATATCTTTTTTTTTTTATCGCTTACAAGTTGTTATAATAAATTTTCTTCATGAATCCACGGTTTTTTAAATTAAATTCAAAGCTTTTGTTAAAGGTTTTTACATGGTGAAAAAAATTCACGGATTTTAATAACGGTTTTATTTGTTTTCACAAAATTTAAAAACATTAACCAAATTAGATGTAAAAAAAAACTGGGTAGGCAGATAAATTCACACCTAATTGATTGCGGAACACAGTACCTTACTTATTGTAAATGGCAGCTCATACCAAACCAGTGTGTACTCCAGTAGCAAAATATTTGTTTAAAATAAGAACCCATTTCCTTCCAATTTTGAAATTTTGTATGTATATAATATAACATATATATTTATTTCAAAAAGATTAAAGTGAACAATATTTTGCATTCATCAAAAATATTTTGGGAGGGGGGGGAAGGGGGGAGGATTAACAAAACATTAAAAAGTGTAATTTAACACATTCACTGCGGGGTTGTTACGTGAACAGTGCTCGTCATGCGAAAAATGGTGTGTGCCCCAGGGCGGGGAGTTGGACGAGCGATGCTCCGGGGCGAGCTGCCGGGCGCTGGAAGCAGGTCACCGGAAATGGCCTCACATGAAACCGGGCAGCCTGCTTTCATATTGCCTCAGTGTCCGAGTTGAGCCAGATTACCGCGGGAAAACCACAAGCTGTAACAAACACTCATAGAGAGGTGATGCCCCTCATGTTTACAGGGAGTTATGGATGAGTCAGGTTGGTTGTGGCAGATTCTGAGTTTAGTTTTTTTTTTTTTTCTTATATATTCCCCACATTATAGCGCTACGCCACGCATATTAACTGCAGCGTCTTACACTAAACCATATCGCTGTGTTCATCATTTTCGGTAGTTGTCGTTTGTGCTAATCGCCTTTTGCGATATTGTGTTAGGTGGATTATAGTTGTCTGTTGAACTTGTGTAAGTGGGGTATAAAAAAAAAAGTAGAATAACTTAAATAATGGAGGGAGGAAAGTCGACGATAATGTTATTGACGGATTAAATCTTTTCATCTGATGTTGAAGACAATGAGTCGCCAATGAACGATTGCTGGACCACGATTCTCTCCCAAGTTGTTGTAGTAAAATTCTTCTTTTTAACCTGTACAACATGTACAAACTCAGATATAGACGTGTCCCTGTGATGACTTTCCGAGGAGTTCCGTCTGCTGATGATGGTTTTCTTTGATGAAACAAAAAGGCCTCACAGAAAATAAAATTCAACATAAAATTAATAAGTTCATGTGATGTATAAAAATTAATTGGGGTGGCAACAAAGTTCAAAATAGCATGAGTTTTGATTATTTGGAGCTTACACTGTTTTTAAAGAGTCATTATGGCTAACAGGACCCAAAAAAACAAGACAACCCCAATTGCTGTTAATTGTTTTATAAAAAAAAAAAAAAAAAAGACAAAAAAAAAGAAAAAAAAAAACAAAATTGTCCAATGCCTCATTAATAAACATTTGTTGCATATATATAACTAGTCTTGGTAAGATGATACCGAGATATTGACGGAAGAACACAAAAACACAACTATTCCTCATTTAACAAAAGGATTATTTTATGTTATTTTGATTCTTTTCTCCGAGTCTGGAAAAAATACTCAATTAAATAAATTAGGACAATCAAGCTTCTAAAATCATTGTATCATTGTTTCGATTTTGTATTTGAATTTTGTATAGAAATAACCCTATGATGATAGATCTTTTATAACATGGTAAATGGTAATTTATATGACTACAAAAAAAAATATTGCGCAATAAAAAATAAAATTAGGTTTCAAAGATTTTGTCCCCCTGATTTTCCTACCTATATTTTGACAAACCACCAACAACAATATCTTTTTTTTTTTTTTTTTTTAAATATATGTTTCAACTGTTGGGCAATGCCAACGCAATCAATAAGGAACATATAACAGGTATACAGAAAATGCCTATCTATTCTGCAGACCAATTATCTCCAAAAACAAACTGCCCTATATAGATTATTGAAAACGATAAGGTGAATGGAAGCTTCATTTCTAATATTGTAGGAACACTAATATTCTGATTATTGGTGTCATTCCAGTGAGCCATTGGGGGCCTGCAGCATTTATGTGAATGATTTTTATTTAACATTGGAAATTTGGATAACCAATGATAGTAAACTAAAGTGGAAAAATAGGCTGAATAAATTAAATTTTCTAAAAAACAATCCACTCAGTTCAAAGTTATAAGAGAGTTTTAACATGTGACAGCGAAAATAACCATACATAATCACATGTTAGCCCCAAAACTATCCTAAACACATACAACATTACATACGAGTCTATTGTTAATAGTGACTTGGCTGTGAAAACATTAAACTTTCATTTGTTTTACCGTTTAGGAGTACCAGTACTCTATATGGACAAAGAATAGGTAAACCCTTAGATATACCAAGCTAGTTTTTTATGGGATTATGTGAACTTTAGGGAGGAAAATGGCTTTATTTTAGAGTAACCATAAAATTCAAACATCGTTTGGCCTGTTTTTTAATTACTATTGTTTATTTTATTTTTAATAATGTGGCTACCAGAAGTTATATGTCATTTATTTGCAAAAAATATATTATATATTTATTGGAAGCTTTTTAAAATACTTTTAAAAAAAGAATATTCGTTTTTAAATTTGAGAAAAAAAATAGTTTCAAACCACAGCGCCCTATGCGGTCAGTGATATAAAAAATGTTGAGGGCATTTAAATATAAGAGCCACTATGGTAGTAATTCTAAATAAGAAGGAATATATTTTATAAGAAGAAAAATAATGTTATAGACATACAACTACAAAATGTATGACTTTCAAGAAAGAACATAAAAGAAAAAAATTACTCAGTTATCAAATATTAGACATAATTTATTAAACAATAAAAAATTAGATATATTAACAAAAATCACCTCAATTTACTGTGGATTTTCTATCGCCCCCAACAATGTATGGATTAAGTCACCACCCCAAATTTGACTCAATTGTGAACGTGTAAAACCAATTGTTTTCCAGATAGGCCTACTCCTAAGGTTTCAGCTACACCTGAAGGCCCATTGTTCCTTCAACCGTAAAATTAACACAGCTATTTGTAATTGATAACCGGACATCAGTCATACTGTGTTGGTTATCCCAGGTAGGCCACACTATATTTTGGACGAGTTTTCCTCTTAGGTCTGTCTTATTGTTAGTTCGTGGTAATTTTTCTCCCCCCTCCCTACTCCCCCCTCCCTCCCCCCCCCCCTCCACCCCTCTCCCCCCCCCACCCAACCACACCACACCCCACCCCCTCCCCCCCCCGGCCCTTTAAATCCTACCCACCCCCCCCCCCCCCCCCCCTTCACTCTCCCCCTTCCGCCCTCCCCCCCCCCCCGTCTCATCACGGGCGACCCCTGAGAACACCACCAAATAATATCTTATTACACAAACATTATTAGTTTACTTGTTCCTTTTAAATATTTTAGTTAATGTATTGCGGACAAATACCCACGGAGTGTATATAGTCCAGTTTAACACCTGCTCAAGACACCCAACCCAGCAATCGCTCCCCATCCAAACAGGCCTAGATGAGTGACACGATCAAGCTATTGGGTTTCTTTCATTTAGTTATTTTCTCCGCTTGCAGTTCTAGATTATTCGTGTTCTTTTCCAATGAAAAATGAACGAATCGACCCCCCCAAAATAACCACCCCTCCTCGCCACTCCACCCACAAATTCATCCAATTATTTCGGTCACACTGGTTTCGAATAAAATAAATTCCGCATTGTTCTTCTTAGAGATTGTTTAGTTATAAACGTGTCGTGTGCTAGGTAGGGTGGTTTAGGGAGTAATTACAGCAAATACATGGCATGAAAAATTACTTGGGCTTCCAAAAATTATAACTCGTAACTGAGCGATTGTAAGTTTTTTTATTGGTTGGGAACTTAGGTGGGCGACTGCAATACATGGAATCAAACAGAGTCTAGATCCAGGTTTTAGTTCTCGCCGATCTTCCCTGTCCTCCCCTTTTGGAGAGGCACCGAATAAAAGAATCTTTTTTTCCGCAGCAAAATTCAATTGTAAAAAAAAATGTGTCATTGCATTAAGAATAGATACAAAAATATCAATTTAATTTATGAAACATCCAACAGCTGATGTATCGAATAGTTTGCCCAATAATTCGCCTACTATTAGCGACTTCCTGATATAATATATCGGAAGTTTGCTTGGGTCTCCAAAGGGGTTTAAATATGTGCTGGTTAATGAAATACCGCTGAAAATTCAAATGACGCAATGTGGATAGGCGGTGATTCATAATTATGTCATAAGATATATCTTTGATCGAATAAAGATTTTCATGTTCTATCCTGCCAGGACTTAAAAAAATTTGTTCATGAATTTCATCATTTAGCTAAATTGGGACCAAAAATATGAACAGAAATTGTGTGCATGCTTCAACCATGGGGAGAGGGTTTGGGTCTGACCCGCCATTGAATGTTTATTTCTCTGGTGGCGGGATGTTCGGTGATGGAGGTGGGTGGGCCGGGGGGGTGGGTGTGGGGGGGGATGTGGGTGAGCTAGGCTGTCATAACTTATCCCTTTTGAGTTGTTTGCCGGGGGGGGTGTGTAGAGAATACAGTGCTTTAAAAAAATTTCTTTTACCAAACGATTTGTCTGTTGCATTCTATCTGTTAATAAATGAAAATTCAACCTGATAGAAGAAAAAAAAGCTGGGGGTCGGGATGGGTTTCGCAGGTACTTGTTTGTGGGAGGGAAGGAATCTCATGGGGGTTGTCGCCTACACAAGACATGGTGAATGTGGCCCGCAACCAAGCACATCCTATTTTGTAATATCTTTAAAAATGAGATATTATTTTCAATCTCTCTACACATTCCGAAACAGCCCCGAAGGAGTCACTAATACAATACCCTACGATTAAACATAGATGAAAGGGTATTGTGAGTTTCAAAAACACTATTAGTGGTTTTGTGGGGGTGTTTAAAAATCAAAGGTGTCCACCAAGACGCCTCCTCTGGTACAAAGATGGTCTTTCCATTATTGGCCCTCAAAATGCGCCAATGTGCTTGATAGGCAAATAAACAATTCTTTCCTCTATATTCCCAAATTCCCAAATCCAAATTTTTTTAGCTGAGTAAAAAAATGGCCAATGTTTGAATAGTTTGGTACTTTCTTTAAAGAAATGTGTTTTCAACAAAAAACACAAACCAAAGACATCTAGGCGCTGGGATGTTGGGATAAGGGTCATTGTAGCTAAACTTCTTCTTTTTCATCTAACATAAAATAACTTAAAAGTTTTAAATTAATTTCACATGAAGATTACAAAATATGTGGTTTGTAATAATACTAAAATTTAAACATATTGATGTCTAAAAAGTATATTGTATATATAACCTGGGATAAATCCTCTTTTAATAAGAATAAATTTGGGGGTTCGGGACTGTATTTATGTTTATGAGAATTTTGGGGTTTTAAAAACTGATCTTAAAATTATAATCAATAATTGGGTGTAATTAATTTGAAGGAAAAATTTTTTTTTTATGTATTCGATTGGTTGGGGGGCATTGCAGGGTGGATTGAATTCCAACGCGCTAGCAGGAACCCCCCGTCCTTGTAACCGGTGTCAATAATTTAGTAACTTAAAAGTTTTAATTCTTCCTGCTGACGATTAAAATAATTTTTTAATTTTAACGCCACTCTCACAAGAATGCACATGGCCTAATTTTCAAAATCCAACAGAGATACTTGTGTTAAAAAAAAAAACCTCTAACAGAACAATGAAATATACATATGCGATGTCGGACTTTTGTGGGCCCATTAAAACACAATAAAATTACTTAATTCTATTATTATGCTTGACTTATAAAGTGTTGAATTTTTATTTAAAAAAAGGACGGACAAACACAACCAATAATGATAAATGTACATAGATCTGGTCATTGTTGGAATGCACAAGAAAATAGAAAAGGGGACTTTTTGTAATATCAATTGAAAGTGATGATTGGGTGCTCCAGAATTTTCTCTAGTAACTTTGGTTAAAAAAAGTTTTTTCACTATAAAAAATTAACAAGTGTCACCACAACTCAAAGAAAACTTTCCAGGAAAAAACTTTTACAATCTAAGGCTGAAGTAGTTAACATCAATAGTCAAGTCTATTATCACGATACTCGGGCCGTTTGGCCTCAAGCTACTCCAAACGAAAGGAGTTTACTGGTAGGCTTTGTTGAGCTTACTTTTGACAGAGGATGGGCGTCAGGGATGGTAAAGTTTGAGTCAGGCAGCTTGTTGGAGTCCAGGGGGGTGAGGCTACACGGGGGGGGGGGGGGGGGGGGGGGGGGGGGGAGGACTTGGCGACTGCCCCGGAGTCATCTTGGAGCTCTGTATCACTTGGATTTCTAGCTTTCAGAATTGTACCACAAACAAACAAGAAGTTTTTATATGAGGAAAACACTTAGTTTAATTTGTATAGCCTAAACATAGGCTATGTTTAAGACACTGTTCCATGGGTAAGGATAAGATGACTTGCAATTCTCCGATGTCAATCATAAAAGCTCAGTGTCACTTGGGATTTCTTGTTTGAGTAACTGTACAACAATAATCAACAAGTTTTTACTTGAGAAACACCAATTTAATTGTTTGGCAAACATTGGTACATGAGTCCAGGGGTAAGGCTTACGGAGAGAAGAGGACTTACGACAAAAACAAAAATATTAAAAATTGGTCGGTATTTCAGTTAAGAAGAAATATCTGGAATGTGACAATTGTTAAACCCTCGAGATTGGTGTGATAAAATGATTATATTTCAGGAAAATAAAGTCATTACAAATCATACTTGTACCTCTAGCTTTCAGCTTTCAAACCTCTGCACCATGACTTTGAGACTCTCCTTCTCGTCAAGCTCAAGACTCCAGAAGAACATTCAGTTATATGGAAGCATTAAGTTTGTTTTGGTCCTCCAAATTTTTTCTTCCTGAGACACATAACATGGCCTTGTACAAAATTTCAAGATCAAGACTACAAAATACAAACTCAACTTATTAATGTTATTCCTAGGAATATTTAGAGGGCCAATAGTAATGGACCTTTGAATTTTGTTTATAAACAGATTCTTTCAACTGTTATATATTACTTTACTAAATTCTTTTATTTACTGTGATTGTAATAACTTGTCATGTTACTTTTTTACATACTTTAATATTACCCTCTTTAATAGTAATATTATTTTTTCAACATATCAAAATATATAAGCAAAAATGAGTAAGTAGTTACATAAACTCATGTTTCACATTTCTCTGTGAAGTAAAAGCCTGGAGATGTAATTCGGGACTTCATGGAGGTGAGGAATAGGCTTACTGAGATCCAAACGATTTGGGAATCTTTTTTTGTGCATTGATATTGTTGAAATAGTACACTGTCAATTTTCTTATTTAATTTGGTCTTACTAAAGGAAAAACGCGGACTGCTGGAGCATGTACCAATAAACATTTGCTGTTAAATAGTTTCCTGTGATGAAGAAAAAGAGCCAGTCACTTGGTCGTATAATAAAAACCGCACAACACCCAATTTAATTGGGAGACTTCTCAACACATATTTTACAATTTAATTTGGTTCTTCAGGCGCTCCCAAACCCTATCATGATGGTTGACACATCTCTTTATAAATTATGGTTGAAACACTAGCTGATACCCCTATACAAATCTTCATTCGTATAAAGTTTACTTTAGTTTGAATTACTTTCTTTAGTTTGAAGTTTGTTCAAATATTGAATTTTTTTGCATTGATTTGCATTGAGTTTAACATAATAAATTGAACCTCTTTGTTATTTAATTAAATTTTTAGTTCTTCTTTTAAAATATATATTTTCTCTTGTTTTTTACACACTTATATTCAACTAATAAGAAACTCGCCTCATAAAACTAATAATAAAAATTGTTAATTACTAAGTCCAAGTCTAAATATTAGGTTGATAGTTTAAATTACTTACTTATTTATCAGTGCTTTATTGGTCTTCAGTTTTCATTATATCATTACAATATCTCTTCCAAAATACTCTTCAATAGTGTAACAAGGGGGTTTTGTATCAGCCACTTCTTTAACACCTTGCCTACCACCATAAGAGATTCTCAAGATTCCTGGGTGCATTGCCAACTTGTGCTCAGTCGTGGTTTTTTGGTTGTGAAATTAGTTTTGGACTATTGATACTGGTTAATAAAAATTGAATTTCTACAAATCCACATGTTAAGGGGATGGGGGGTTAACTCAGAAACCGATGGTGTCGGCAAACAATATTTTTCAACAAAAATTGCCTTTAAAAAATTGTTGCCGACCCGATCGGACTGACGTTCTTTTTCAAATTTCAGTTCGTCCTTGATATTTTACTTTATTATCTTCTGTGATTGACAGAGTGAAGTGCGCGCACTGGCTGACTAGCGCCATCTTGTTTACCAGACCCCAGCCTGAATGCCTGACACCTACTTCATCTCGGTCCCCACTCCTTTTTACTTGCAGTTTTTATAGCTGTTACGCGGGTTTGTTTCGCCGCCCTAAATACTAACCACCATTGATACTTTCACGTCTTTACATTCAAGCTGTGATGTTCTATCCCGTTGTGCGTAGGCATTATTGTAATTGTGGTTAACAACTCTCTCCAAGGATGGATGAGAAAAACCTAGAGGACAATGACATACAGTTGGTTTCTCGGGATCACTACGTTTTCAGAATCATCTCACGTTTATTGGAGGAAGGTAAATACTAAATCTAGATCAAGGAAAAAACTGCAAGATTTGCTACCAAACAGCACGATGCTTCATGGAGGTCGACTTGCAACCAATAGGAATCTTAAAAAAAAGTGACCAACTTTTAGTGAATTATGTCCAGGGAATAAGCCTTATCTCTGCCAAAGGGGGGACTGCTTCAAGAATATTCACAATTAAATTTGGAATACAACTATGTTAAAAAAAAAATAAAAAAAAAAAAAAAAAAAAAAAAAAAAAAAAAAAAAAAAAAAAAAAAAAAAATAAATAAAAAAATAAAAAAAAAAAAATTTAAAAAAAAAAATTAAAAAATAAAAAAAAAAAAAAAAAAAAAAAAAAAAAAAAAAAAAAAACAAAAAAAAAAAAAAAGAAAAAAAAAAAAAAAAAAAAAAAAAAAAAAAAATATAAAAAATATAAAAAATAAAAAAAAAAAAAAAAAAAAAAAAAAAAAAAAAAATACTCTATTTTCACATATCTGTGTAGCCTATTCATAATATACTTAAAACATTGCTCTATTCCGCTCAAAAATAGCTTTGTAACAATAATAAAACTTTGTTTTTCATAACATTAAATTGAATACGAATTTTAATTTACTACCCAATAACTGGAAAACTTAAGTAGCTCAGCTTCAAAATATTTAATTTTAAAAAATTCCCCCATACAATTTTGGACGAGGAAGTACAGTTACAATATTAAAAATTAAAACAATGTTTGCTTCAATTTATTAAAATATGTATAATAGAAAAAAAACCTAAAATATTTTCTTAAAAAAAAAACCTGCCGGACCCGATCGTGAGTCAAAATGTTAACGATATTGCGTTGGTGTTTTTAGCTAACCTTAATAAACAATTTATATTTAAACGACTCCAGACATTACGTTCTGCTGAATTAGTCTCATATCTGTTTAGAAGAAAACTTAAGTTCAGTCATTTGCACTAGAGTCGACTTCCACTAGGCGGCAACAAAGAAAAATCAATGGAAAACGTCATTGTGCCGGCCCGATCGGGGTCGGCCGATTGCCGAGTTGTTGCAATTACGTCGCGTCCCGATCGGGTCGGCATGGAAGGCAAGATGTTAATTCACTCTTGAAATTATTGGCTTTTTACACTTCTTGAGGTCTGCTATGTAATTTTTACAGCTTTATATTCTCATTGCTTCTCCTCATGGGCTTTTATTCAATAAACAGCAGCTAGATCGGGTTTGTACTGGAAGGTTGGGAAGTTTGCTGCACCTAGGAGTTTTGTAGTGATGGGATGTTGGATCCTCTGGGTTATAGTCTACTCTCATGTACAAAAAGCTGAGTGCCCTTCACTGCTATCTTCCTGGATCACTAAGAATCCCATGTAAGTTGAAAGAATTTGTTTGTCACACTATAGAGACTCCATGGAGGCAATGATGTGTAAAACAGAGCATGGTACTGTATTACTGTTTTAGCAGTGGCTGTGTTACTTAGTTTGTTAATCCACTAGATCCTAGATTTTCAGTTTTTTAACATAGATTATCAAAATGCTGTGTCCGCTTAGGTCTTATATCAATTTAATCACTCCCAAGTATGTTGCCTCTGTTGTCACCTTTAAACACTAGGTTATAGTGAGCTGCTGCTATTGTTCCCTTTATGCTTCCCCTTATGATTTACTGAGTCTCAGCTGTCCATGACTTTATCTCAAATTTTTGTTTTAATTTTTAGCCAACAAATCGTTTTGGTTTTTTCCAGTAATTTTAGAATTGTATTGATTTTTTACTGTCTAATTTATAATTATTTTCATTTCATTTCAAAATCAGATTTATTCATAAGTAAAATTTTTATTGATTATATTATTTTTGATCACCAAATCACCATTAAAATTAAAATGCTGCCATTTTATAATTCTAAGTTACGATTACAGTAGTTTGGATTTTATGGAGTCAGTTTTAATATAGTTTTCTTAACATTTTGGAATTACGATTTACAGTTTTCATTTTTTATTATGGAAGTCGAGAAAGTAGATTTTTTGTTTGAATTTCTTTAAATAAATTAAAAAGTTGTTCCATAATGGCAATTTTACAAATGTTAAGTAATCGCTTTAATATCTTCTTGGAAGAAAATGGTCTCTTTTTCTGTTTCCAGTAATGATCTAGAATGGGACATAATAATGTCATTGGACATATCTGTACTTTACTATGAAGCGGGTTTGCGTTTAATTACCATCTGAGTGTAATTTTGTAGTTTCTAATTTATTGTAAAATTGATGTTTCCTGACATTACCTGGACAAAGGTAACCCATAAATTAAATTTGTATTTCATTGTTAAATACAATATCAATCATATCTAAAATACATTTGTTTACTGTACTTTTTCTTTGTTTCATTATTTTATTGTATAATTCAGAATTTCAATTATTAATTTGCCGAACCGAAACGAAACAGATGTAAATAATAACAAATTATGAAAAGGTGCTATATGTTTATTTATTTTTCTTCGATGTAAGTACAACTGCATTTCTTCTGGACCTCAATATATCTAAGATCTCCAGATTATCTGGGATCAGTTTTACTGATTAGAGGGACAGTCGAACTTCTTTAAGAAAAAACTATTTGCATTGAATTCCAAATGTGATATTTCTTTTTCCAATCACATATGAATTGGACCCCCCCCCCCCCCCCCCCCCCCCCCCCCCCCCCCCCAAACCCCCACCCTACCCCCCCCCAGCCGCCCCCCCCCCCCCCCCACCCCCCCCCCCCCCCCTCATCCCCACCCCCCCCCCCCCCCCCATGCCCCCCCCCCCCCCCACCCCCCCCCCCCCCCCCCCCCCCCCCCCCCCCCCCCCCCCCCCCCCCCCCCCCCCCACCTGATGAGTCATTCCCTATGGATTATAAAACCGCCAACATAGCAAAAATAAAATGTTCATTAACTGTTTGAAATATTGTGAAAAATACTAGTTATATAACACCCAAACTTAAAGTAATAAAAAAAAAAAAACATTTTCAGCATTGTAAGAATATTTTATCCCCCCCAAAAATTGCTGGGTGTTGACAACTGATACCGATGGTCTTAGCTGGACCTAAACAAATAAAATAATCTACGCAAAAAAAATAAGTAATGGATTTTTCATTATGAGAAGAATTTAATAACGCGATTGGTAATCTAAATGCACCAAAGATAAAGTCTATCACTCGCTTCTACATGTCACATCTCATGGGCCTAGTAGTTTGGGGAAGATCCACTGAAGGGTAACCTACAGCAAAAATATCTGTCCTTCAACAAGAGAATGTCAGAGAGGTGATGGCCAATTCTCAGTCTAAAGGACAGCTCCAGAGTCATTTAAATATCTCAGTATACTAACACTCATTGTGCTGTTACACTAGCTATTGTTCTTATTTATTTAGGCTAGAATTTATTCTTGATCTAAAACTTTAGATAAAACCCTATCTTCATGATGGAGTTCTACCATACAATAATTGTATTTTAGTTTATGCAATGTATTATTAAAATCTTAAGAATTCTAATTTTAAATTAAGACTTCTGAATTTCCCATGTTTTTTCCTACTTATGTTAACAATATGCGATGGGCCACAAATACTCACTCATAAATAATTAATGCACATTTTTCTGACAAAAAACTTTTAGCTTTTGACTGAGTTTAAGGGTTAGATCTGTATTTTTTGTAACATACCCAACATATAATGAGCCCACTCTATGATACAAAAATTTGTTACTAGGCGTTTAAAATGATATATTCATTCTCCTTTAGATTGTGGCACAATGCTTATAGAGAACACCTCCAGCTAATAATAACGTGGGTCCACTCCATGTGTTCAATTCCCCACACTCCCATTACAGTAGATGAAAGAATACACAGAACACAGTGCTGCTATACAAAAAGCAAAATAATTTTCATGAAAGAAGCAGTACATCTCACCTCTGTGCCCTTCCAGATCATCAGTCCTTTTGCTCAAGTTCCCGGATATATTTGGCGGTTAATGTTCTTCTATCGTTCGAGACTCTGTGCCACCTCCTCCTGCAGCTCCAGAATCTGGGGAAACCTTCTCTTGTTGGCTCGTGTTCCACTTTTTCCTGCAGAACAATTGAGTTTAATCCTCTTAAACGAATCGATTGTGTTTAAGTAAATTGGCTACCATAATTATCCCAGTTGCAAAAATAAGAGAGGGTACCCACAAGTTATCAGAACAGGACTGC
This sequence comes from Homalodisca vitripennis, assembly GCF_021130785.1. Lineage (NCBI taxonomy): Eukaryota > Metazoa > Arthropoda > Insecta > Hemiptera > Cicadellidae > Homalodisca > Homalodisca vitripennis. The sequence continues at coordinate 27,327 of NW_025788954.1, forward strand.
ATCTAAGTGGACCCTTATTACCCACATAGTTTTCTTGTTACATTAAACTCCACTTACATCATTTGCTTGCTTTGTTAGGCGTTTGTGACTGTAAGTGAAATCATGTTAATTTTTTCTATAACATCTAAGTGGGCCAATGATTTGTTGTTTCATTTAGGTAGATGATATGTTGTCTTGGACAGTACATTCACTGGGATACAAGACTTCGGTAGATTATGACATGCTAACGACAAGGAAGGTGTCAGCTTCCCTTTATGTTACAGTATGTGTATTCTGATTGTTTCAAACTATACAAAACATTTCTTTCTACCAGAATAATATGAGGGAGAACAGAAGGAGGTTATCTTTTACAGTACACCATTGAACATAGAATAAAGGATCAGACCAAGGTTTTAAAAATGGTTTAAAAAAAAGGTTTCTTCATGGCACAAAAACCCCAACTTGGTCTGAAAATTTTTTTAGGCCCAAAAACCCTTACCTTTTCCCCCAAAAATTAAAAAGTAAAAACTATAAAAGAAGAGGGGGGAAATTTTCCTCTGCCAAAATTTTGTTTCATTAGATTAAAAACCTAAATTTTATCTTTAAACAAAAAATCCCTGAAAAAATTTTTTTGTAAACCTGGGGGAAGGGCGGTTTTATAAAAAAAACTTGGGGGAAAAGGATTAAAAAAGGATTTTTTTGGGTTTTTGTGGTTAAATTATTATAAAAAAGGACTAGCCGAAAATAAAACCCCCTTTTTTAGTAAAAAAAAATCTTTTTAAATTTTAAGGTTTTTTTTTGGAGGGGGGTTTTTCAAGGAAACTAAAAAACCCAAATTCCCCAAAAAACATTTAATTTTATATTCCTTTGGGAACCACAAAATAACCCCCAAAGGATGGTTAACCCTAAATTAAAACTTTTTACAAGTATGTGGGGGGAGGAAAAAAACTAATTCCCCCACCCCCCTAAAACCAGCAAACGGAAATTAAAAAATGACAAAACCCAAAAAAAATCAGCAAAAAGCATACCTGGGGAACAAACTTAAAACCCAAAGTAACACCCCTGCCTGTTCAAAAAAGTGATTTTTAAATTCTTATTTTTTAATCAGTTTAATCAAATTTGAAACAAATAACACCAAAACTGTAGCTCATGATTTAAATACCAGTAAAAAAGGGAAAAATTAAATGATTAAATTTATTTTTTGATGAAAAACCAATTCGAATTGTCCTTTTAATGACAAATCCCCCCAAATAAAAATTTCCCTTTAGTTCCTTAGGTTTTAATTTTGGTTTTTTTCAGGGAAAAAAATGCTTAAAAGGGGTTTTTCATTTTGTTAATACAAAATTGCTTTTGGGGAGTTTCCCTTTAACCCCAAATTGGTTTCTTAAGTGTTTGTTTTCTTAAAATTTGGTGAATTTTTTATTTTTTAAATTAGTCTTGGAAATTTTTTGGTAATTTGTAATTCTTTGTTTATTTTAAAAAAAAAATTTTGTAAAAATTGTTTAGGGGGGGTTTTTAATATTGGCATTCTAAATGGGGCAAACATTTAATTTTTTGTAAACTTTAAATATTTTTAATTTTATCTTAATTTTAAATCCCAACAAGAAAACCCTTTATTTTAAAAAGTGTTTTTTAATTTTTTTGTTTAAAAAACCCTTTAAAGAGAATCTCCCTTCTTTTTTATTTTAATTATCTATTAAAGGCCCCAAAAAAGTAAAATCCTTTAGGAATTTTTGGGTAAAATATTCAATTAAAAATTTGTTCTTTTTAAAGGAATTTTGAAAAAATGAAAGGTTAATATTGATAGTTTAAAATTTTTTTGTTTTTTAAAGTTAAAAAATTTAAAAAAAAAAATAAAAAATTTCAGGTCAAAGTAAAATATCTTTTGGTTTTTTAAGGGGGTTAAGGGAAAAATTTAGAAGCACGGAATTTTTTTTGGTTTTTCCAAAAAAATTTCCTCATTCAAAAAAAAATAAACTTAAAATTTAAGAAAAAGAAGTTTTACGGAGTAAAAAATTTGAAGCAAAAAAACTTTTCCTAATTCCAAATTAAAAATTCAAAGATTTTTTGTTAGCCCATGGGAAAAATAAAAAATAAATTTTTTTTTGGGGGACTTTTTTTTTACAAAAAAAAAAACCGGGGGGGGGAAAAAAATCCAAAAAAATAACATTATTAAAACCTAAAAAGGGAAAAAAAAAAAAAAAACAAAAATATTTTTGGCTTTTGGGAAAAAATTGTTGGAAATGTAAGGAAAATAAAAAATAAATATTAGTCTTTTTCCTTTTCCTAGTATGTTGGCCTCCAGGAAATTTTCTTAAATTGCAGCGACTTTGTTCTTGGTTTTAAATCAAAAACCCCTCTTTAAAAAGGAGTTTTGGAAATTTTTGTAACAAAAAAGTTATCCCCAAACTTATTGCCGGTATTTTTAAGATTAAATTTTTGTTTTTTTTTTATTTTAAATTTCCAATTGCTTTTAAAATTTTACCCCTTTTTTAAGAAAATAAAAAATATGTATTGAAACTTTTTGAAAATATGTATTGTTTTTTTTGTTTTTTTAAAAAAAAATGGGGGGCCCCTTTTAAAAAAAAATTTAAATTTTTGATTTATAACCTTTTTAAATTTAAAGCAAATTTTTTTGTTTCCCGGGGACTACAAAAACTTAAATAATTGTTAAGTCTAAATAGCTTTAGAATTAATATTTTTTAATAGCGTAAGTAAGGGCTTTGAAAGAAAAATAAAAAATTAATGAAAATAAACTGAAAACTATTTATTTTATAAAAAGTTTCATTCCTTTCTTATCTTTGGGGATTACCAAAGTTCAGTTGGGGTTTTTGAACCTCTTTTTATTTTGGGGTTCCCAATTTTTTTGGGCCCACTCTGTTTTTTATGTTATTAAAAGATTGCCAACCAATTTTAATTTTAGACTATTCTAATAATACACTTTCTTTTTTAGTTAGGCAATTTTCCCCAAAAAGTGGGAACACGTGAAGCCGGTTTATGGGGAAAATTGAAAACCGTGGTTATGTAATTTAAAATCTTTTGGGGTTTAAAAACTAAAAACAATTTTTACTTAAAAAAGTTAAAAATACAAACTTTTTATTAACCTGAAATTCGGAAAATAAATTTGTCAAAAAAATATTGGGAACTCAAACTAATAGTTTTTAAAAATTAAAGGGGTTTTTTTTTGTTACGTTTTAAAATTTAAAAACTTTTGGGGAAAAAAATTGCTTCTTTTTTTTTCAGTGTTTATACACTTACCTTTTTTTCCTCATTGCTCTGGGGGTTTTTAAATAGGGGTAAACAAAATTTTTGCTAAAAAAAACTAAAATTTTAAAATTTGGTTATAAAATTTAAAAATGCCCAAAATTTTTAAAATTTTTCAAAAAAAAAAGACGGCTGGTATTTTAATTTAAAAAAAAAAATAAAATTTGTAAAAAGGGAAATTTTAAGACTTTACGTTTTATGAAATTCTATTATAAACCTCGGGGTACACCCCTCTAGACTTGGAAAAAATTAGTTTCAAAAAATTTTAAAAATTTAAAAGTTTTATTAATTAAACCTCAAAGTTTAAAGTTGAATAAACCATTTTACAAACTGTCGGAAAAAATGGTTTTAAAATAAGCATTTTATTCCGAGAATTTTTTCTATGAATTGTTTACCCCTTCCTTGGGCCGGAATGGAGTTTTTGATTTTGTGAATTTTTCTTGGTTCAAACTAAATTTTTTTTTTAGTTTTTATTACACTTAATTTTTTAAATTTAAAATTAAAAATTCCCCAAAAATTGTTAATTTTTATTAGTTATTGACATTCAAATTTAAAAACTGGAGTAACCTTTTAAATTTTTATTTATTTAAATTTTTAGTGGGTTTAAGCAAAATTTTTAAATTTTGCAAAGGGAAAAAAATTTTTATTTATTTGATTTGAAAAATGTATTAAAAAGTGGAATAAATGTTTTGTGGACCCTTTATTTAACAAATTTTATAAAAATTTTAAAAATTTCCTTTGGTTTTTTCATATTATTAAAATAAGACCCAACATGTTTTAGTAAATTTTTTTTTTTAATAAAAACTTAATTTAAAAAGGGTTGGTTTAGATTAGGGTAAACCATCAAAATTAGAGAAATTTTATTTGCACAATTTGATTTTTTGGAAAAAATTTAAATTTAATTTCCATACTATAAAATTTGGCTGTCAGTTGTTAATCTAGAGATAAAGCTCAGAAAACTCTTAAGTACAAAGAGTTAAACAGTTATTTCCTATATTATTGGCTTAGCTTGTAGCAAAGCCATCTTCCGCCAGTTCGGTGCGGAAATGAATGAATGAATTCGTATTTATGACCTATAACACAAACGCTTTGTCAAATTAGTAAGTCCCAGGGCTAGACTAGAAGGGCAACGTTATTATTACAAATCCTTCACTCTCTATGCATCACTATTGAAACTGATAAACAGCGGCCAATTGTTAGTTTTAATTTGTTAGTCAACATGTGACTTTCATTTAATGGGGTCTTTCTAGGGATAACGACGTTAGTAAAAAGGAAACACAGAATAAAAAATTGAATAAACATTGTATACTACCCTGATTTTAGTAGCGTAAATTACAAATGCAACTCATTCTAGTTTCCTGCATAAGGATATCATACTTTTTTAATGCTTCATATGAATGAACAAAATGAATGACTGAAAAAATGGCTTTATTATATAGAGGCGGAATATGGAAGAGTGATAATTTGGAGGTAGGCGATCCACGAAGGTTTTAAAGACTGTAAATAAAAAAAAAATCTTTAATCTTAAAAGCTCATGTTGCCTGGTGTACAATGTTAAGGGCCATCCCTCATGTGACTCCATATCTTATTTGAAAGTAAGCACGTAAGCCAATGTTGTATTGTAATTTTAGCTTAAAAATTGACTTTTTGTCCTAAGTTTGTTTTATTCATTTTCTGGGAACAAATAAAGGCCCTTGAATCTGTCACGGGGACTATGAGGAGGAATTAGAAACCGATAACCCACAAAAAATATAAGCGGAGAAATTACTTATATTGCCAGCAATCTTTACTGCATGTGGTTCTCTTGTTTTGAAATACAGCATAATAGCTTTGAATTTAGACATATCTAATTTAATTCATGTTTTCAATCCAAAACACCCGGGTTGTGGTGGTACTTCTTCTATGTAGAGATTTTTATTCCCCCATGGCCTAACGAGAGGGGGTGGGGGGGTGCGGGGTTGAAAGATAGCACAAAAATTTTTCCGTAGGGGCTTACGAACCCAAAATTTATGGGTGGAGGGTTGGTAGTTTTAACTCACCCACTATGTTCCATTGTTGGGTTTCGTAACTAACTAGAAACAAAATATCATTTTTTTTTTTTTAAGATATCATTTTTTTTTTAAAATGCTTTAATTTTTTGTTTTTGTTTTTAAAGAAAAGAGAAGAGAGAAATTACTTTTTTACCATTATACTTTATAAAGTTCTTTGTAGGACATTTAGGAGTTTTTGTTAACACTGTAGATTTAAACGATGAATTAGTTTTTGTATTTGATCTGAAAAGGGGCTTTTAAAAGCTGTTAACTTCCACTTCTGATCTATAGATTACAAAGAAATTTTTCATTTCAGCATCTGAGATAGACAGTGTGTGGAAGAAAACAAATTTCTATCGTATTATGTAAACCAAATTAATATTGTTTTTTTTTTACATGACTTTGGTTTTTAAGCTGATTTCATTTACTACTAAAAAGTTGGACTACCTAGGTAATATTTTCGGGGTGTTTTAATATTGTAGAATTTTAAGTTAGTAAATTAAAAAAATATTTTTTATATTTTGAATACTGCTTCTAAATTTTAAATTTTAAAACAGGATTTTCTATATAGTATAGTAATATTTTCTATAATAGAGAATCTATACAGAAGTTTAACTTGTATCCTCGTTTATATCTTTGCGTATCTTTTTCATCAGCACCTCTTACTATAATATGATTGTTGTCCCAACAGGAGGTAATCACACAATAAACAATATCCGTATTTCCGTATCACGTCACTGTTCCTAGTGTCTTAACGGTATTCAGTGCGGAGGCATAAAATAAAAGAAAAAAAAACAAAAAAGAAAGGGTGTGTCTAATTACTGTTGATGATTTTTTGATGTTTTTGATTGTTGTTTTTTGGGATGGTGTGTCATTGTGGAAATTTTTGGGTGAATCTTTTCTTTCTTTTTTTAAAGATTAGTCAAAAATTTTTTTTAAATTTAGTTGTGATTTTTTTTTGTGAAGTGAAGGTAAAGAAATTTACGTTTTATCATAGAGAGCCTATTTCTGAGTCGACAATTATTACAAGAGTTTTATCTTTAATATTAAACACAAGGCCAAAAATTAGATACATTATGGTATTTGGTCATTTTCTTCCCGGCCATAAAGTATGGGTGTTAACCTCCAAAACCCCCTGCTGGCGAATAGGTTAGTTGGCTTGGTCTGTGTTGGGAAAATTGATTAACAGAAGTAGTTCTATTTTCCTACTTTTCCTCAGCATAAGCATTTTCGCTTTAACCATAGGTTTAAGTAAGTAGTAATGCACTGGATGTGTATCCAAAATTAATAAAATATTTTCCCTATTCCTCAAACTGTAATGCAACCCTTAATCTTGATTAGGCTATGTTTTCTTGGAATATACACAAACTGCAAAGGCTTAATTTGTTGTAAATCCAGGAAAAAGGAGGAGGACAAGGTGGACAAAAAAGGAGTGAAAAGGGCAAAAAAAAAGATGAGAAAGAGAAGGAAAAAAAGGGATTACTAAGTTGAGGATCACAAATATTTGATAATTGGTGCCTCACTTTTAAATGCAATGTAGGTCGTATATCAACAGAGTATTAATTTGCTTTTAGGCTTAGCCTACAAATTCATTTATTTTGGGTGTTTTGTCCACATCTTGTGTAAGTATTAGTTTATCAAAACACAATTATTATTACGACTAATTATTTTGTTAATTCTTGACGCTTTCAGCCTCAGTAATGTGTTCTTCCTAAATGTCTCCCAAAAATCCTGACAAGTTACTGCAATTTCATTAACTCCTCCTGCTAAAAAATTCTTAAGCACTATTTTGCAGGCCTTTGGGTTCATAGCCTAGTTTAAATAATTAATTAGAGAGTGTTTTACAAGAGTTTTGATAAAAATGGTGCATGACGTACTTAAATTTATGCATCCTTACTTTAATTAATTTCATTAAGATAGTGAATATCGAGAATTTTTAATTTGAGTATGTACAAAGAGGGTTTGCTCTAAGACTGCAATTTTAAGAGTTATTTAAAGTACAAAATAATTTGTGTTTTTAGTTTGTGAACATTGTTTTTATTTTCTTTTGATGATGCACTTTATTTGGAAAAATGTAATTAAGAAGTAGCACTCCATAAATCTAATAATCAGGGGACTTCTCATCTAGATGCATTTCTTCAAGTTAGTGCCCCCAAAAAAAAGACTTGTGATTTCTCAGATGGATGATTTTAATCACACAATGTAAAAAATAAGAGAAAAAGCTAGTAAGTTTAAAACTTGTCTCCGTTCAGCCCCCCCCCCTATTCTAATTTTATAAGCAAGCATTTTGGTGTAGAGGCATAAGTAGTGGTATTTTTTCTGCTAATGCCTGTAGAAAAAAAAAAAAAAGACCAACAGTGAGTGCGAGTTTGTTTGGAGGTTTCAAATGGAAGAGACTTTATGAAAAGGACAAGCCTACCAATTTAGAATATTTTGTCTGTGAAATTAAATTATTTGACCTTTTTTCATTCACAGGTGAGCTGATGTTTGGGGCTGAGAAATATATGGAAATAAACTGTTTCAGGCCTGATCAGTAACTAACTACTTTACTGAAGGGAACACAAGAAGAAGAGGAGAAGATAGAGTAATCATGCCTTTTATTCGATTGCTGCAAGTATTATAAAAGATATAGGATCTTATGTAATAATACTCTTTCCTTGGAAATATAACCCACGTTTGCTGAATAGACATTAACATTTTTTTTTTCCAAGATTGAAAATCTCGCTCAGGATCGATAATGCAAATTTCAAAACTTCCCTAAATAACAATTATGGAGGTGGTGCCTCATGTTTTTGAATACATAGAAATGTTTTATTAATTTAAATTTTATTTTAAGATTTCGATATAGATATAATATTTGTACCTACCTGTATTTTTGAAACAATGCCCGGTCTACCATAAAACTAAAAAAAAATAGTTGTTTTACGCTACTGCTTGGGCAAGCAGCCATGGCTCAGGCGTGAAAAAATAACTACTCACCCTCAATGGGTTTAATATATGATATTTCTCCTCGATATAGGCTAAACTCACTAATACATAATTTCTTTCGTTGTGCTTTTATTATTTTTTTAAAACCCAATTTTGTTTTAATATGTTGAACCTAATCTGTATATTAATGATGTTAAGGACTGTGGTCTCCTCAAAATGTAAAATCTATTTTAAGTTTTTAATTTTTGTTATAAAACATAAAAATATGCACATATAATTGTATATATACACTATATATAACAAAGGTTTAATTATTTACTACAAGTGTAAGAAGACTACGTTTTCTATAACAAAAAATAATTTACCACAAGGTTTGTTTTTAATTTAACAGATTATCAGGTTTTAAACTGCAAATTTACTATAAATTTAATCTATGACGTAATAACTATAAATATACACGGGTGGTTGCTGACCATCTGGCCCTCCCACCCCCCCCCCCCCCCCCCCCACCCCCCCCCCCCCCCGCGCCCCCACCCCCTCCTACCTGGCTCCCCCTGCCCCCCGTCTCCGCCCCCCCCCACAACAATCTCCTGTGAGTTTGAACCCTTACCTAAAATATTTCATATGGGCTAAACGGCGCAAACATGGTTTTGGTTTTTTGTCATTTTATAAAATACAATGTCTACCAGAGATTCAATTTTTGAAAATTGCAAATGGCAAGGTAGGTTATGTGGAACATCATTCATTTTGAAGGTCTTTGAATACTGATTAACAATTTTGTGAACTAATGTTTGGGCTAACAATATAACTCCTATATTTCCAAAATTACTAGAGATTTTTTTTTTTTGGAAAATTCTTTGTTTTGTTTATTTTTTATACCATGGTTACAGGTACGCGCGCTGAAAGGTGTTCGCCGGCCCTGTCGTTGCCCTTCTAACCAATTAAAACAAACATTGACTCTTCCAATGATTCCGTCACGGACGGGTGGGGGGGTGCCAATGTTTAATTCTCCGTTTGGTTCAACTCGGTGTTGGTAGGGAGCGCCGGTCGACCCTCGGACAATAAACTTATGGTTATACCAAAACTTCCTGTATCAAATAAAATTCTGAAACTTTCGCAGATCTTATTTTCCAGTTTATGCTGATGCTAATGGCTGTATTAAGTTTCAATGTATTTCGTTTACTACATTTCTTAAAATAAATATATTTTAAAATTAACTATGCCAAAATTGTGGATACAAAAAAGTTTGTATGTGTCGAATTTTTTTTTATTATTTGGTCAGGAAACTTTTCACCAGACGGGAAAGTTTTTTCGGATATGAACTGTGTATGTTTATATTTTTTAGATTAAACTTTTTTTTTCGGTGATTGTTACATAGTTTTAGCGTTTGCCGTTAACTTACTTAGTCTGAAGGTGGAATGTTTTTGGGTATCAACGACACCCGCTGCCCCCACACCCCCCCCCCCCCCCACCCCCCCCTACTGTTTATTGTCCAATTAACGTAAATGCAAAAAAGGCAATAACCATTTTTTCATTTTTTTTTTTTTTTTTTTTTTTTTTTTTTTTTTTTTTTTTTTTTTTTTTTTATTTTTTTTTTTTTAAAAGTTTTAACAATTGAAATCTCTTTGACAACAGTTTTATTTCTGAAAAAAAAAAGAAAAAAAAAAAGAGAAAATGAAAAAAAAAAAAAAAAAAAAAAATAAAAAAAAAAAAAACAACTTAGGCACATACATGAGTGATCTGTGATTAACTTAAAAGGTTTTTAAACTTTAATGAAAATATGTTTATGGGGTGTACTTGTTTTATAAACTAATTTTATGGACAGATGAATTTAATACGAAATACTGTTTTATATAGAATCCTGTTTATGGTAATATGAGAAAAGATAAAAAAAAAACTTAATTATTAATGTATGTGCCCTCAATGACAAATAAATTATTTTGTTAGTAATTTTCTACGAATACACTTATACTATAGAGGCATATTATGGATTAAACCGTATTACATTGTAGCATTCAATTCAACATTCGGAAATTACTACCCTAGCAATACATTTGTCATATTAATTGACTTTCTGAAAGATAAGAAATAAAATGTCATTAAAATCTATTAGTGTTTAAGAATAGTTCGTAAAATTACTAAACGTTCTAACAATACAAATTTAAGAATTTTAAAATTATTCTCAAACTCATAAATGTTAGAATCCGTTTATTTAATAATAGGCGTGTGGTGAAACAGTATTTTCCATAAGCTTTGTTTACTCTTGTTTTTACAAAGGCTGATCGTACCTATAATAGAGTTGCACAATTGGCGAGTTATTTCCAATCTCTCCACACCGTTTCCGATTCTTCAGCTGGCTTCCACCCCCCTTAGATGTTCACTGTTTGCTGCCGTGTCAGATGAACGTCATTCAAACTAATAACAAATCCTCTCTGTTGTTGGTCATCAATTGAAATGTTCCTTTTCATAATATTTTTATCTTCAAATTTTACAACTTTCATACACAACCTTTACCACAGTCTTCTTTTGTGTATTGAGGTCTTAGGAAGAAGTGAATCTTCTCTTTGCATAAAACGCTATGGTATTTTTAAATTGTTTATTTACAACATTTTTTTGAACCTACATAATTCTCCTTTTTTTTTTTTTTTTTTTTTTTGTATTATTCCCCATATATTTCTCAATCGATTTAGATCTGGATGGTTCGGAAGGAGGGGGGAGGAAGTGGAAGAGCAACGAACGAGGATCGGAACCTGTGTCCCTGGTTTGTGGTTTTTTACTAACAAATCGTTTCCAATTACGCAAATTTTTTAAATACATCCTTATGGGTTTTTGTTTTTAATGAAACTGTTACAAATTCGGGCGTAATGTGACATTTTATCAAACTGCAGTCCATGATCTTGTAGCCACTTGATCATTTCTGCTTTTTTGGAACCTGAATTAGGTGCTTTATTAACTTGGACGTTTTTGATAGGCGGCAATTATCAATAATTATTAGAGAGTTAACTGGGAAGTTTGGATGAGCTGAGTTCTTGTCCATGTCATGAAGTTCGCATGGTTCATCTGATCATGATAATCTCCTTCCGCTCGTTCCCCGCTTTCCAGATTAAGCAAGCTCCAGGAATAAACCCCATTTCATCCCCTGCGTGCAGTATTATGGGGCCCCCTCGCCTTTACTTATTTTCTTTTTAAAACCTTGAAGACTGGCGTCACTCCATCCCTTTTCAGTCACATGAGAATGATAAAATATACGATTCATCAATGTAAAACAATAGGAGAGTTCTCTGCTCGCGCTTGTTTTATACTGCGTTTTATACTAGCGCGCCAAACATTGGCGGATGTCCCGCAGAACAGTTGTTATATGGGCAATCCACCCGTCCCCCCCATAGTCCGCTCGGTAGACTCGGAGCCGAACCTTCAGCGCGCGTACTATACTTTTGTACGTAATTTAGAATTATCAACTTTTTTATTAGAAAGAGCAAAAAATAATTTTTAAATGGTATGTTATATTTTGTAATTTTTCTGATACCACAAAAACATTTTTAAATTTGAAAATCTGCAGTCCAGATCCAAACAGTTTTTAATAGAAACATGGGTTTTGTAGCACTTCAAATTAAGGGTTATTAAAAAGACACATTTAAAAAAAATTCAAACTTCATTTCAATCTCATCTAATTTTTAAGTCATTTGAAAAAATTGTATTTTAATACAATCCTTATCATTATTCCAGCAAGTTCGATTTTCAAATGTAGACTTTTGCTATGTAGAAATTTCAAAAATATACTCATAAAGTACAGACAAATTTCTGAAAGACCTTTTGGGAAAATTGAACTCTGACTTCTGCCCTAATTTTATGCAATAAGGCTGGCCATGAAATTTCCTTTAAAAGTAAATTTTTTAACAAAAATTAAATTATGTCTAACAATCTATTATCTGGCAATTATTTTTATCGTAATTTTCCAATTTAACCCCACTCCGAGATAAGATCTCTTGCAAACCATTAATGCAACAAAAGAAAGTCAATGAAAAAAATTATTTGAAAAAACCGTACATTAAATTTATACATTTATTTTAGTCCAAATTAAGGAGAGTGAAAGAGAGTTGGCATACAAATAATAATATGCCAATAAAATGATTTGCTTATAGAATGTTTCCAAGTGATTCCCCATATCAAATATATAGGTACTTGATTTAAAATTGACCAAAAAGGGCTAAGTATTAGAGCTACAATAATGGAAATTACTTTAAAGTTTAGCCTTTTTATTTCTTTTTTTAGTCATATAAAAGAAAATAATGTGTAAACTATAATGTCAGTTTATTTTATCGTTAACAATAAAAAAGGTACAGGTTCTTGCCTTGTCAAGCAAACTGCAACTTTGAAGTTTCTTTACCGAACACTTTGGTCCATTTAGACCAAATTGATATACAAGATAGTAAATTTGCACTGTTTTTGATAAAAATTTAAAAGATATGAAAAAAGTTTTTATTAAATTTTACCAACGGTTATTCCATTTCAAAGATACAAAATAATCTTGGCCTTTAAAACCCTTAAGGTCCAAGATTTGGAAGTATTAACTTAAAGTATTAACCAATAACTGATTCAAAACACAGTACTTTACAATGTACATGGGAAGGCGCTCCCCTAAACCGGAGTGACTTCAGTAAAAAAAATTTTTTTTAAAAATAAGAACCATTTACATCCCATTCTGAAATTTTGGGGTATATTAAACAATTTTAGTGTGAATAACAGTTTTTAAAAAAAAAATTTTAAAGGGGGGGGGTAATTATTTTTGGTTTTTCAAAAACCTTTGAAAGAATGAAAAAATTCAAAAAAAAAAAAAGCCATTGATATTCCAATTAATGAGAATTTCAAATGGAAAAGAATACCACAAATGGCTCTTTAGCTTTAACAGTTCGAGACATGACAAAAAAACTGCCTTTTTGTGGGTTTTTAAAACCTTTTAACTCAAAAACCCAAAACATAAAAATGTAAAATTTTTTATTTTTAAAAATAGTCTTAACAAATTCCACACAAAAATCGTCAAAAAATTTAGAAGTCAAGGTTCAGACCATTGGTTATTTGACATGGAAATGGACCAATCTTAAAATTTACTCCCTTTGGGGGGGGGGCGGTTTGAAAAAATTCGCACTAAACTTGTTATGGAAGTCCTAAAGTAGGCCTAACTATTGTAAACATGCATTTGTAAAACCACAAATTTTTAAAAGTTTAAATTTTTAATCAGATTTATATAAGCAGGTTTTGTTTCACAATTTAATTGATCAGGTTTTGATTCAAGTCAAGATCTTTATTTTTTTTTTAAACATGATTTACATGCAATAAAACATGTCAGTATTTAAAGCAATAATCGTTTTTTAATGCACCGCAGCTGGCACCCGCTTTCTTGAAACAAAATCACCAAATGCTGAGGAAAAAATAATCAAAGCAATTGCTAAACAATCAATTTTAAGAATATGGGTTTTTTGGGAAAGTAAATAGGTAAATTCATTTTTTAAATTTGATATTAAATAGAGAAAACTGATCAAAATTTCAACTTGTCCCCTACAAATTTAACACCGTTTAAAGTTTCCTTGGTAACTTTACATTTAACTTATTCATTTACTGTATTTGTTTGGGGTTATTCAAAAGTACACTGAAGTGGGGGTTTATTGGGAAAATTGTGTTCTGAAAATAAATGTTTAATAAGGGGGTTTTATTTTTTATTTTTTATATTAATTTTTTTTTTAAAGGAACCCTGTGTACCTGATTAGACAATGAAATTCAATTCATCTTGATTACACTATATTTTATAATCAAATTCACTGGTATCAAAACATTTAAATTGTTTGGTTTTTTTTTTGTCATCAACTTTTTTTTTTCTCTTTAATGACTTTATAAAGATTCCAGGAATCAAATCTTTGACAAAGGCAGATTCCAAATGCTGCACTTTTTAAAAGATAGGTGAATTGCAGCTAAACTCAAAATTTCATTTTCCCCTATTTTCGGAGTTAAAACTAACCCTTAAGTTGTTTATTCTTAATTGTGTCTATTGATTGGGGTTGGGGGTCTCAATACCATAACTCTCAGATAATATATATTGAGGGCCGAAGTCTAACTAACAGAAACTAAACCCAATTATTTTGTAGCTA
>NW_025788955.1:0-9647 GCF_021130785.1 Homalodisca vitripennis
CGGTCATTGGGACCTTCGTTTCAGACGCCTGCATTGAGGAGGATTATTCCAATTTTTTGTTCTGTTCAGGTGTTTGTTAACCAAGAGAACGCGCCCGCTGTTTGGTCATTCTGACTTCCGCACTATAATCTTTTTGAATAAAATTAGAAGCACATCACTAGGTACCAACTACCCGTATTCTTTCTTGAGGCATTACAAAAAAAATAGTTATACCTATCACTATACAGTTTCATGAACATTAAAAATTACTTATATTTTTTCTTTAACGAATGTTGATTGATTTCGTTTCTAAAGACAATCGAATACAATAAGTTTAAATTAAGTATCCTAAGGCGAATTATTGCATAAATGGCTACTTATATGTTATTTAAAATACCGTTCGTAGAAAACTCTAAAACATTATCCTGGGTAAAGATTTTGGGTGGTGAAGAAGGACATCCAAACGTTCATACCGTTATGAATATGAGTATAATTACATACGCGGTGGTTTTTAAAGCAGGTAACATCAAAACAATACAATCCAGTTTCAATAAAATTGGCATTGAATTTCATTGTCGTAATTCTGAACACATCAGTAATTATTACAAGTAGTGTGAGTGTATAATGGGTAACGAGTGATGTCCCACAGTCAGCCGTTTTAATCCTATATTTTTATCTTTAGTTGAAAATAAGACCCTTTACGTATTTATGTATTGGGCCATTTGCCTTGGTCCAAAATGACCGATCTGGGATGTTGGGAACATAGTTTACAGTTTATTATTTTATTCTAATGAGTTCCCTCGGGTCAAAGCCATTTAGGTCCTCAGCCACTCTGTTTGATTGTTTGCTCTGATCTTTCTTCTGGCCCATCATGCAGGTACATGCTCTCAATAAAAAATAACTGCCAGTCGCCCTATTCCCACAATTACCTGAACAGTAAATATATAAAATGCATGATTATCTTGATGGAATAAAATGTTCGTTTTTTGGTAGAGTAAAAAATATATATGAAAATTCCTGTTTTCAATAATCCATTGTCAATAATGAAGATTTGAACAGGAGACTTCGTGGTGTAGTAAACTTGTTTTTATTGTATTAATCCTGCTATTCAACCTAATTACCGAGCTCCAGTAGGGAAGGAAAAGATTCTTCAAAGGATTTGGTAATTTCCATGGCCCATGATTTTGTTCAAGAAATGATACAATGCTCGATTAAACCAAAAGATAGAATTGAAAAAACAAAACTGAAACCCTATATTCTTCTATTTATAGCTATAATTAAACCCACTAACAAATTTTTCCCTAATGCATATAATTTTAATAACTCTTTAAAAAACGAGAAAAGGCGTATTAATTGGATTTGATTTTTTTTGTGTAACACGGAGATTTTGCTACTCATAATGACGTCGTTCCAAACCAAACTTTTCAAACAAAGACAAGACAGTAAGTAATAACTTTGTTTTGTAGTCATTAAACTAATAACATTCTAATGTTTACTTATGTTTTTTTGTTTTTTTTTTTCTAGAAACAATTTGAAGATTAATTGGTAGCTTTGAATATCAGCCATTTTAAACTACCAATTTTTATAGAGAGCGTGTTTTTGGAATTTTAACGTTGTGTAAATTTATATGTCCCAAAACCAATAAAAATGTTTTCAATGGCCTTATGTTAAATGAACTCGTTCTTTAAGGTCAAATTAACTAATTAACTTTAGAGAAATTAACTCCCTTGTTTAGATGTGTTAACGTAGGGGTGTAGTGGTGGGGGTTAAAATGATCTCGAACTCCTGTGACTTACTAGGTTGGGTGGTAGTTTGATGGAAGATGTTCATCTGTTGGTGGGGATCAGACGTAAAGTGGATGTCAATGTTTGGGGTCGATGGGAGAGACTAGGTGGCGGGGTGTGGGGTGGTGTGAGAGAGTGTTGTAGTGTGGGGATGCCTACATAGGGGGTTGGTGGTGTGCGCGCACCGCGGATCAAAACCACAAGATAAGTACGCGTGCAGATCTATGATCTTCCCGTCTAAACAAAGAACATTACGATAACGTCAAATGCATTCTAAAATTGATTAGGATCCAAAAATAGAAATATTTTTGTAGGTTTTAGTTATTGTTGAATGCAATACAGAAATACTTAAATTAACTTACAAGAGAGGTCAAACTTTACAAACATGGAAAAAAAGACAATTTCTGAACAAAACTACCCTTGTTAGATTTCAGCTTTAATCCCAGCGACGTAATACACTTTCACATACAGTGAGACATTTTAAAATGCTTTGCCTTTTAATATTTACAGAGCCCATATTTTCTGCTCGCTTTCAACTAAATTCCCTTAATCTTATATCTCATCTTGTCCTAATCACAATACTTATCTTCATTCTTCAGCTTATTTGCATAATAACCAAGGGTTGGTTAAGAAGTTTTGCAGGAGCAAATTTACTATTTATTATTATCCCCTGGGGAAGCCACTTTAAAAAAGGATCTAAAACAACGAATTTGGACACGATGTGAAACTTCCTTTGTCAAATCTAATGTGTGATAGTAACCATGGTATAGGTCTCCTAGACACCTCTATTTTATCCAAGTGTAATTGTGATTTTTAAAAACTGTGGACAAAAGTGACCGGATTCAATTTTACTTAATTTGTTAGGGCGTTTACTCTACACTTATCTAGGCGTATACAAACAATTATAAACATTGATAAAAAAATAAGTTTGATTCTATTAGACAAATTATATCTATCTCTTTCGATGACAGTAATGTTGGAAAAAAAACCATTGTAAATTCCCGCAGTGCATCAACCACCCCTAAAAATTGTATATAAAAGGGGGTAAGCCCACCCAAACATTGAAAACAGTGGTTAATTATTACAATTTATCAAGGCGAATAAAGAGTTATTGCCTTTAAACCCTCGTACTAATGAAATTGCCCCTCCAACTAAAAAAATCCAAACAATATAAAAAACAAACAAAATCGCCCCCCCCCCCCCCCAGTACAATAGCGCCTCTAGCGTTCCACCCACAAGAATAAAATGTATTACATTGAAAACCTACATTGGGACTAAAATGGCTTCTTCACTATAAACTAGTTCCCTAGAATTTAATTGATGAACCCACACTACCCTTATAGTGCATTAGTATATCAGACTCGTCTACCTTCTAAGGGGCGGCCTGTTGCCATGCCCTTAAACATATCAAGGGCCTTTTTTGCGCTCCCCGGAATTGTACCATGAGGTCAACCAGTCTTACATCGTATCAGTTACAAAAAGTTCTACCAAACCGCCGAAAACCACTGATTCTGATCCTCACTGGGGGGAATTCACCACACACCTTATCCAGATTAGCAAAAATGAATGTAGTGCTCCTACATTTGGTGTTTGAAGGACACGTCCAAAGAGCCAAGTGAGTTCAGCATCTTTCCTCTCTGGCCCGTCCACACATTCTACAGGCGGAGATTCCTTCCTGAGAATGACGACAATGTGAAGATCCTTCCTCATGGATGGAACCATGTTTCCCGTAATCAGAACCCATAAACCCAAGACCCTGGGGGAAAGGCGGCTTGTAGGACCATTCTCACTCGCATTTTCAGACCCAATGCATCCTCTACCTTCTCGTTATGTTTCAGTGTGGAACCACACTTACGAAAGTCAGTCCTCTAAATGGTATTCCACCTAGAAAATTACTACAAACCATTTGAGGATCGGTTTATGTTAGACGCTGAGTCCAAGTTGTGCCAGAACAATTCAACCCTACATGCACCATGCCGCTCCCCAATCCCCCTCGCACACACCAACCCGTCCCCGCCCATCAACCTTCTCGCCTCCTCGGAACCCCCACCCCCCAAACACCAACACAACAGCGCCATCACATTAGACTGATTCTGCCCGGTGAGGAAGAAACGAATTGCCATAACAATCCCATGAAACTAAGTTTGGAGTTGAACAGACAAGAGTCTTTGTCTAATGACTCGCCACGGTCGTATCCCTCCACGGTGAAATGACTAATCGTCTTAACTCCTATACCGCAGAGGAAGATTCCCACGATCACAATTCCAGATTTATGGCTGTGAACCTTCTGCCTTGATAGACTGATGAGAGTTAAGGGACTCGTAGGGAACCCACCAGAACCCTACATGGTCTCCTCACCTCCCACCAATTCCAAGCGCCTGTAATCATCACTTTTGGTGTTTTAGAGCTCGTAAATTAAGCACTATGCTAAATTCCTGCAAGTGACCCCTGTTGCATCCCGAAGGCCGAATAAAAATTCCCTCCTGCTGAAGACAGTAAGGGCACTCCCCTCCTGGCCATGAGATCGAATAGCAATGTGCATGGAAGAGCGAATTTGAGACAACAGTCCCTGTGAAACTGCGGCCCGGCAGCATTTGGGAAAACCCCTGTGAATAGGCAAGGTAAGGCAACCTTTAGCTACTGCTAGCCGACCATATTTCCACCTTCGGTATTTTGGCACACCATACAACGGCCTCCCATAAACATTAGTGCGAGGTCTGGACCAACGGAGACATAAATCCAATATCACGAGGCAATGGCTTAAGTCTCTAAGGCCTACCCTACCATAGACACGTCCTACATTGTATCAAAGACCATTTCCCCTCTAGCGCGATAGAACGGGGGTCCCCAGTTCAGGACCCTCCTCAAAGGAATTACGTCCATGGTTCTTGACCCTCGGGACCATATAACTCAAAACCGAGAGTGCCACCACCAATAGAGAATGGACACAAGTAACCCTGCCAACTGAAACCATCTTCTTGTAACAGGCAACTCACGGGGCAGCCATGGGATGGGGTTGACACTTATGGTTCATCCATCGCACCAGTTTCCCACCATGTTCCAGAGTCAGCCATTGTCAGTCTCTTAGTGACTATTCGGTGTTGAACTTTAACGCACTCCAAATAGAATCATAATGCTATCATTCATAACCTCCTGTGCAAAGACACAAGCCAGATTTGTCCGCAACAAGGGTTCCACAGGAAAAGAGAGGAGAAGGACAGCCACCGCGAGGGACAGGAGCCGGGCCCCGACTATTCGTAGCTCATTCGCACTCAGATGCCTCGCCTTCCCCATAAGAGTGGTTTGTACCTACTACCCTATTTTATACTCATAAAATTGCTCTAGTAAAAATATTAATAATTTAGTGTATAATTAAACAATGGTATTACTTACCGCCTTTCCCAGACCAGAAGTATTTGTAATGTCCCCTTGTCTACGTGATCTGGCCATTCAGCCACAGTGTATTACTGGTTTCCCCATTTTCCTAAGAACAAAAACGTAATTCCATCAGTAAGGAAATTGTAATGTCCTTTGTCTACGTATTGGATCATTATAACCCCAGGCGTTTACATGGTCAACAGTGTAGTCTTTTGGTTAACAACACCTGAACCTCAACAAGAAACTTGAGAAGACGGAGGAAGATTGAGGAAATTACCCTCAATGCAACGTCCTTAGACGAAGGTGTCCCCAATGGCTTGCTGCGTACGGAGGGAGCATCCAGTGTATTGCTGGGCCTATACTTTTAATGGTTGGGGTTAGAGGTGAAACGATGTGTGAAAATGAAGATAATGAAAAGTCAGGTCGAGAACAAGTTGGTGATCAATGGAAAATTTGTGAGTGGTGGGCGGAGAGTAGTAGGACTAGCACGACAAGTCTAGATGAGTTAAAAGCGCCTAGGTAGGATCGATCCAGTAAGTGCTCGTGGGGCGTCTCAGGATGCGTGCCAGTGGAAACAGAAAGACCAGGGCATCCTGATGTAGCCCCCACTCTGAGGAGTCAGCCATGCTGTCCGAAAAAAGGAGACGCAATAAAAATTGTATCCTGTGCGTGTTACAGAGTAGCCTTTTGCCGTGAGCCGCTTGATCAGCGCCAATACCAGAGACAATTTGTTAACGTAGTCAATCGTTTAGTAATGCTACCCTAAAATATACTCAGGACTTTCCCACGAAGAACTATGCTAAAATAAAATCTTTCCAGGTAAAGCAGATTTGCCTCGCACTTGTAAAGTGTAAATCTTGATTTCATCAAAATGAAGAGGGCGATTCATTTGGCGCATGCATGTAAATTGCAAGGCTGACGCAGTCGGATGGAATAGGGCCGTCATATTGCATAGAGGGCAGCGAACATCTCTGGCGACCGAGAGGAATTATGTTTATGTTCCACGTAAAATAAGATCGGTCCATGAACGCTACCTCTGTTGGCACACCGGCAGTAAAACTACTGATTACGGGGGATGTATACATCACTACAGAGACCGAAGGAAGTGGCGACTCACAGGAAGGAAGCGATGAAGCAAAATCATCTGACAGCAAGCCATGAAGACTGTGAGCCGTCTCGTAAAGAATAACTGCATGCCACACTCTGTTTCGAATGCTTTACTTAAATCCCAATTTGGACTGCGGTGGTGAACATAACAGTTTATTGGAAGTTGGTAAACGGGGCGTAGTGGCAACCCTTGTGTCAGTTGTGGAGGATGGTTAGAAAATTCCTCTGGCGATACCCGTCTGATCACTGCGAATCTGATAGTAGGAATCCTCAAGGAACCTGCTCGCACCCACACGTTTAATAGTTCGGGAGCAGGGGAAATAGGGTCTGTAAGTTCTCAGGGCTGGGAATTTAGTACAAGTTTGACCAGTTTCCACGGAGTCCTGAAAGAGTCCCAGAGCGAAGACAAAAGCTTGGTGATAGCCCAAGTGATCGACGTGTACCGCCAATTCCGGGAGTCGTCTAAGAACTGCAGATTGAAGTTCGATCACGAGCGTCGCAGGATCTTTTCCGCGGACCGGAGCCTGTGAGGGAGGCAACGCCACCTTTCAGCGTGGAACACAAGTGAAAGTTTCTTCAAATTCACCTCACGTAGTATAGCCTATGTTTTTCAATCCATTTGATAAAATGGTAATTTTAAAACAACGCTTGTGGAGCGGCTTTTTGTTTCAGTTGTATTAGTGTAAACGCATGCAAGTTTATAAAGAACGTGGCTTGAGTAATTAATTAATCTGGATATTTTAAAACATTAATTTATTGTTCTGAAACAATATACCATGAATCAAATAAGTATATTTTGGAACGAAATTTTTGTGTCCAATTATGATAAAACGTATAAATACAAAAACAACGCACAAAGGGAGAAGTTTTTTTTTTTTAATGGGTAGATTACTTATTGTTGGACGGAATATATGGCACAGCAAAACTCCAGATGACGTTAGAAAAAGTGTGGCACGGAGGGCCCCCACCGAGGGCACCGGAAGGGGGGGGCGTCCATGCCGGACAGTGGTCGAGAAAGGTCTGAAAATGGCTACAATTTTATATACTCCTGTTAACTCATGGTGTATTAGTAGTACAAATGCTGCATTTTAAACGTCATAATTTGGGTGTGCTGACTATTGTAAGAAGTGTGAGCAGGCTTCTATATTATGCATTTTCAACATGAATATGTTTAAATACCCAACACTTCATAAGAATAATATAACAAAGTCTTAATGTTTTAACTACACAAATTACTACCATAAATAATAAACCATCAGAGTGATTTCAAACAGTCCTATTCAACAAACAATAACGCAAAGTTATAAGGTTAGGTCGGCTGGCCGATTTTTTTTTTTTTTTTTCAGAGCACTCTACTAATTGCCTGAGCCCGAGCAATTCTTTAAAAGTACTTCAGAGCCTGCTTACAATATAGTAAAACATGGAGTGTCTTGAAATCTTGATTAGAAGGTTAGCATGCTGGCAGCGTTTGTCGTCTTTAAACAATTCGTGTTAAAATTGCTTTGTTGGTAATTTTAGAATGTTGAGTGCATTGATTTTTTCCAAATTCATAAAAGACATCAACGAATGTTTCAGAGGTTGGCCCCCCCCACCCCCCCTGGTGGGGGTATAAATTTATATTGATGTCAAAACCAGGATTTAACTCTATAAAACTATTCTGTTCTTATTCGAAAGTAAGAGGATTTGGCAATAGTTTTCATTTAGTAAGCTCGCTTTCGTAATTGAAAACAATAACAGTAGAGAAAGATGAATACACTTGGCTAAAGCTATAGATCGGCGTGAAAGAAATTTGCAGATCCACTGTAAAAAAATCAAGCAGGACTTCCGAGGAAAATTATGTCATTTTTGTAAATCAATGTGTAGCCTTTTGATTAGCTCATAGGGCAAAAGGAGTATCTATAAAATTAATGCAGTAGCACTTTTTATAGAAATTACATATTGGAGATTTGTAATTGACTAATGTGCTTTATTAAAACAGCACCAGTGATGTCCAGTGTTTCAAGTAAATCTGGTCTTAGGTAGACATTTTCCTACATAATGGAAAAATTATTTGTAATATAGACTCTACACGATATCGTCATCTGCAATGGACGTGGAGCGGCTGAAAACTTGTAGAACAGGTTTTGGCAAACACATTATTCGATACATTGCAGTTTTATCTTAAGGCGATTCAAAAAGCTTTTCTCAAATATACTACCTCAAAATTTATCAGAGAGGATGCTATTACGAGAAAAATGTGTTTAATCCGTGTGTCGTATCGCCTTGGGACCTGAGTTTAGAAAGATTGTTAAAAGAATTCGAGTCTTAAAAGATACTTCATGAGAAAATTCCTATAGTGGGCCTAAAAGAATTAATTTTGTGAAACTTATAAAGTAATGCATACATAGTATATTAAGGAATAAAACAATGTCGAAAAAATGAAGTCCCAATTATCGGCTACCCATTATCATTCTGTTTTCCACTTCCATGTCATATGAAAGGCAGATAGTTGGTGTTTCTATAACAGAGCAAAAGCGATAGCATAAATTCCAGGATCGCAACGTGAAAAACCACAAAAAGACGTTAACGGAAACTGTGCTGAAGAATATTGTCTCCATTTTACCAGAGGCTATTGCAAACTATTAACTGATAAAGAGAATGTGTGCGATGTGAGGTCTCATGAAATTTCAATAATGTGACATATGGAGTAAGTTCCCAAAAGTACAATATAAATCTAAGAAAGCAGTAGAAGAAAAGCACAGTAGCTGAAACTGTCTCAGACTATAATTTTTGTACAATTATCTTTAGCAATAATAATGAAAACCACTCCGGTAATAAAATTAGGACTAAGAAGCGCTAAGAAATATTGAAAATAGGAGTCCCGACGGGCAAGCAGTCCTAAAACGTTGGACTTTGAGTCTGGTTCGAAGAGATAGCGCAGGTTCGAAGCCTGGTCTGTGACCGTTTGAGATACTTACTCTAGATGCATTTGATGCGTATTTTTTTTTTTACTTATTTACCAAGCTTTGTATAGCTTTTTATTGTGAACTGTTCTTACCTTTTGTTCCAGATTTGGAAATAAGAACTGTCAATTACACAGACAAGAGGCATTACAATATTTTGTTCTGAAATGGATTGTATTTTGTGTTAGGAATGAGAACCCTTAAACAACTTTCGTGAATGTCCCATAACATAGACAAGGGACATAACACAATACTCTGGTCTGAGAATTATTAGCATTTTGTTTTAGGAATGGGAAACCTGTAAACACTGGGGTTTGAATTCCTAAATACGTAGACCAAGTGATATGTACAAAGACTCTGATCGTGAGAATAACTTGCATTGTTAAGAAATAGGAAACTTAAAATTTTTAATTCCAAAATTTAAAATGATAACAAATCTCTTGGAAAAAAATTGTTT
>NW_025788956.1:0-9128 GCF_021130785.1 Homalodisca vitripennis
TCAGCTTTCGTGGGCTTTGGAAAAGATATTCGACCAGTCCCTGGCATGTTCCGCCACCCTCCGCCCGTTGACCTCGGTCCCTTCAAATAGACGTGTGACGAAGCTCAGTCCGTTAAAATTGTCCGACAAAACCAGAATGAGTATGGCCTGTGTACGCCAATTTCAATAGTATAGCAGTTACGTCTGTACACAAGCACAATACCCATGCTCGAGTGAACCTTTGTCAGACCCCGCACCAATCCTAATTGATGGCAAGTCCATTTGCACAATGTTGTTGTTAAGTGCTTTTGGAAATTCCCTTAATGCATTACAGCAGGGGTTCTCAACCTTTCAGCCTTTGAGCCCCCCTTCATACTTTGGTGTGAGGTCACGCCTCCCTTTATGGAATAAGTTAATTTAGACTTTATATATGATAAACTTTCTTACGTTATGTTTGCGTAAAATGACATTGAACTTAGGCTAGACATACTCTGGTAAGGAATATAAAATCACATTTATTCAAATACAAATTTTAATTACACAAATAATCGAAAAAACTACAACAAAATATCAATAATGTAACCAAAAAATTTTCGTTACTTGTGTAGTACTAGTGTGAGGGCTGGCACTGTTTCTCGTTAACTATTTTTTGTATGTTTGGTTGCAATGTTGACAAAGAACACCGCAGGTCACTTTCCACATCTAGTCTGGCTCGATATTTCGATTTATATTAGCCAGGGCTGAAAAATCCTGACTCGCATAGATAAGTAGATGAAAACTGTACAAGCAACTTGGCTGCCTCCATTGCTACTTCTGGGTAAATAGGAAGATATAGTAGCCAGAAATCTTCGAGATCCATGTTTGGGAAATCCACTTTAGCTTTTGAATCACATTGCAAGTCAATTGTTTGTTCTTGAATGTAACCAGGAAGTATATCAACGTTGATTTGAAAGGGGTCTCTTGTTAACTTGAATTCCCAGTTTTCCGAGCTTATATCTGGGAAATAAGCTTCGATTTTGTTCTTCAGAGACAACAAATGCTCAGATATTAGGTCCTTCATTTCATTTATTAGGACTTTTGGAAGACTTTGGGTTTCATCGAGGAGGTTGTTTAATTTTGGAAACGAAGAAAAGTTCGGCTCCGAATTCTGCAGGCGGCGTTGCCAAAGAGCTATCTTCTCATAAAACTCTTAATCGAATCATAATTCTTTAAAGTACTTTTCTGACCTTGTAGCTTTAGGTTCAGAAGATTTATTGTTTCAAAAAAGTCTGATAAATATGCCAGGTAAAAGATAAATTTGTCATCTGTAAATTTCTTGTACAGTTCTTCACTTGAACTCATCAAAAAGATTTCAACTTCTGATTTCAAGTTGAACAACCTTGCAAGCATATTACCTTTGGACAACCAACGAACTTCGGTGTGAAAGAGAAGTGTTTCTTGATCACTGTTCAGTTCTTGACACAACACTCGAAAAAGTCTGGTGTTCAAAGCACTGGATTTGACGTGATTCACTACTTGAACTGCTAATTTCAAAGCAGTGTTAAGTGATTCAGGGAGAGTCTGGCAAGCCAAAGCTTGTCTGTGGATGATACAATGGGATCCAATTATTTTAGGGTTCTTTTTCTTAGCCAATTCAATAAATCCTGATCGGCAACCTGTCATCGCTTGAGCTCCATCAGTACATATTCCAATAACTCTCTCCCAGGGAAGGCCATTAGCTTCTAAAAATGTTTGAAGAGAAAAAATATATTGACTGCTGTAGTTGTTGTTTCAAGATTTGTAGAAAACAGTATTTCTTCAAGGAATTTCTTTTCATCTATATATCTACAGTAAAACAACAACTGCGCTTGTTTTGAAATGTCTGTTGTTTCATCGCACTGCAATGCAAAGAATGGGGAGTTCTTTAGCTTTTGCACCAGTTGATTTTTAAGTCAATAGCCATGTCATCAATTCTACGTTTGACTGTATCGTTTGATAAAGAAATTTTTGCAACTTTATTGTAGCTGTCTTCACCGAGCACAGTGCTAACAGGCAGTAAGCAAACAAGGTTTTATGAGTGACTCACCGATTGTGTGGGGTTTCTTGTCTTTAGCTATCAACAAGGCAATTTTGTAAGAAGCCTCAACGGCCTTTTCATTTTCCATTCGAAAACTTCCACTGGGGTCAAGTTTCATTCTCTTAAGGCAACGTTTCCTAGAAACGAAAAATTCAGTAGGTTTGTCCTTTAGAGCAGCGTGATTTGTATTCAAATGGCGTTCCAAACGTCCAGGTCGCATTGCATCGTTACTTAGAACTACATGACAAATTACGCACTGAGGTAAATGACTACCGTTTTTCTCAATAAATGTAAACCCGTATTTAATATAGGCATCACTGTAGAGTCTTTTCTTTGGCAGTGATTTAGCCATTTTAATAACAACTAACCACTAAAACACACAATATTTGTCAATGTAATGGCGATGACAATCAACAACACAATCGCTATAATAGTTACAATAAAACTACATTCACAGGCGAAGGCAAATGCGCGACTGGGACTGGATGATACTGTGTGACAAGTAGCGCTTGTGGTGGA
Source organism: Homalodisca vitripennis (assembly GCF_021130785.1). Classification (NCBI taxonomy): domain Eukaryota; kingdom Metazoa; phylum Arthropoda; class Insecta; order Hemiptera; family Cicadellidae; genus Homalodisca; species Homalodisca vitripennis. The sequence goes on from NW_025788956.1 coordinate 2,555, forward strand.
CAGTGGCAGACATGCGCACTACGCCCCGCGCCGCGCTACAAATAAAGAAAGGCAGGGTGAGTCCAGACGGGGGGGAGGGTTGTATGCTGAGTCTAAGGCGCGTGGAATAGGTGGAATAGTCCTCTTCCACGCGCCTTGTTCTGAGTCAGCTAGTTTCTCACGCCTGGCCAGACGCTCACTTAAGCTTTGGTTTCCATGAACCCCGCCGGCGCGAAGCGTGAAGCGGTACTACGTCATCGCGCCAAAACTACTGCATGTTTTATTACGAGCGCGGTTTGTCATATCGGGCCGGCGTCATTCCCGCCGGAAATTGGGAGCGCAACACGACGACGAATCCCGTCAAAAGTCTACCCACACTGGCGCATTTACCGCTGCGGCATTGCCGGTTCCGTGTGTGTATGAAATAGTGTTATCGAAGGAATCCAAGATTTTTTCACCAGAATTAGATGAAATGTTAATTGATTATGTGCTTGAGCACAGAGTGTTATTTGACCAATCAATGAAAAACTACAAAAATCTAGTTATAAAATAAAATGCGTAGAAACCATTTATTTGTGGCAGGAGTTGTAAGGTCATTTTGAATATATCCTAAAATTTCATAAAACAGTCCAACTTTACTGTAACTCTGAAATATTCTCTGAACTTCGTCTTGTCATCCATTAATTGTCTCAAAATTAAAATTTTAAAACACCTCTCTTTACTTCTTCTTGTAAATAAAGGTGAACGATCATCGTTAACAAATTCAGGTAGTATAACTTCTTCATCCGCATTTCCTTCGTCGAGAAGAAACACTAATGCTAACATCCTCACACCCATGTCTACAAATGTTGAATGACCGATCCCACGTTGAGAGCGTGGTTCACGCGGTTATAGAAACCACTTACTAACGGCAATCGCACTTGGCGCGATTCTCGTGAGCGTCAATCCCGCTTCACACTTCACGCCAGCGGGTTCATAGAAACCAAAGCTTTACATTTTATTGAGTTAATAATTTAATAATTTCAATGATTGTGTGTTTGTGTCCAGCATCAAATTAAATTTGTTGTTGTTGTAAATATATATGAAAAAATAACTGTTTCAAAAACCACAACTTAAGTATTTTTTAAAAATTTGTTGACGCCTCCCCTGAAATTCTTCCACGCCCCCCCAGGGGGGCGCGCCCCCCAGGTTGAGAACCGCTGCATTACAGGATAAGGAAATATTTAAGAAAAAGCTAAAAACACAAATTTGGGGACAGGGTGTTTTTATTTGGTGAGAGAGTGTCTGTCCTGATAATAATCGTAATTTTATAAATTTTAAAAATGCTTTTTCATGTATTATTTTTATTTTGGAGATTATGTAACTTAATTTAATTGCAAGTTACACTCTATTATTGTTGATCATTTATTGTTAATGTTATTTTTGTTATGTATAATTCCTTAATTGTTGACGTCATACAACCAAAGGTTGCCATTATGACAATGAGAAATATTTGTATTGTATTTGTACTTGACAGATTTTGATCCAGTTTATAGCATTTCAACCAGACGATCAGTCTAATAAATCATCACTGATTTAAGACATTAAATAATCTTTATTTATTTTAGGGCCCATAAGAAATTCTTTCAATTTTGAAGAAACACTTTTCATTTGCTTACAAATTAGAATACAGTTATATGAAACTAAGAGAGCAGGATGTAGCTATAGACTTGAAATTTTGCATTACTACAGTGGACTTTTAAAATTCTACTCGTGTGGTCTATCTTTCACAGAATATCTTGAGAAAAAATGGGTCAGAGACTTAGGTAACGAATAAAATTTTCGATGACACTTCATTCGTACATAGGCAAGATTAAGCTTGATAATGGTTCATGATTATCTATGGGATTTGGATAAGTGCTAGCAAAGACTACCATTCAGTGGGTTATCTAGAGCACAAATTGACCTAGAGGCTTAAAATACACCAACAATTTTGCTATCAATGAAGGAGCTGGAAAGATTCCTCTCATATCTTACATAGGATATCTCTGGGACAAATTGGGCTCCAAACAAATTTTTAAATGGAACTTCTGCAAAGCCTGTTACACAACACCAATTTAGACTAAGACAGACATTTTTAGAAATAATGAACAGTTTGAAACAACTGTTATTTTAAACCATTTTATTTACATCTCTTAAATGTTTCTAGATGAACAATTGTTAAATTTTTTGGAAATCGCTGGTTATTTCTCAGTTTTAAGTCATTGCAGAGAAAAATGGCAGGATTTTAGAATTTTCAGATCATTTAAAAGAAAATTTGATTAAACCTGTTTTTGAGATCATATGAGATTTCAAGCTAATGGCTGTTTTTTATGAAGTAGACAATAACATAGTGGCAAAAATAATGAACACACTGTTGTAATTTTTAACTGAGTTAACCCAGGAGTACTCGTGAGTAAGATAGTCACGCGGTTACTCGCGTGTTAGGTTTCTTCTAACATTTGTGTCTAACCAAATAAAACACCATCGTATGTCCAAACAATATTTATTTATGTTAAAAACCAAATTCCTCTTTGAAAGTGATTAACTGACATGACTTTACAATGAATATGATAATAATAAACTAATTTTTACTATCCTAAAATTAAGAATAATGTTCATTATTGGTAGTCAGTAAATTTAAAAAAATGTAGTTGTATAAGAATATTTATATTTATATTGAAAACCAAAATTCATCTTTTAAACGTGATTAACTAATATGACTTTACAATGAATTCGATAATAATAAACTAATATTTACTATCATAAAATAATAATAATGTACATTTTGGTAGTCAGTAAATTTTAGTCAGTTTCTTCTAACATTTGTGTCTAACCAAATAAAACACCATCGTATGTCCAAACAATATTTATTTATGTTAAAAACCAAAATTCCTCTTTGAAAGTGATTAACTGACATGACTTTACAATGAATATGATAATAATAAACTAATTTTTACTATCCTAAAATTAAGAATAATGTTCATTATTGGTAGTCAGTAAATTTAAAAAAATGTAGTTGTATAAGAATGTTTATATTTATATTGAAAACAAAAATTCCTCTTTAAAAGTGATTTAATGACATGACTTTACAATGAATTTGATAATAATATTTACTATCATAAAAGTCAATTATTTGGTAGTTAGTAAATTGAAAAAATTAGTTGTGTATAAAAATGATGTACCCGAGTTTTTTCTTGATTTATTGTATTGATTTTTCTCATTGTCATGACTATTTGAACACGTTAGACCAGTCTGTGCCAGTGTGCTCTTTATCAGATAGGAGCATGGACAGTTGCTACAGGTTTTACTGTGTGAATCTGTTTGTTTGCGCACGAGACAATAGGCGCAGCGAGGCTTCCCGTCGACTCAAACGTGGTTGTGCGGAGGTGGTGGTGGAGGGAGTTTAGTTTAGCCACCCTCCTTATTTTTTTGTTTCAATTCGGCCCGGCAGGTGAGGGATCGTTTGCTCTTCTTTTAAGGTGTGGCTGGGTCAGGGCTTTTGCCAGCTGCATTAGATAAGCTCCGTCTAGCACATGGTTTTCTTGAGTATTTGCTCGGACCACTACAAGTCTGAGATTTTATGACTCACTCACGTTTTTAGCATAACAGAGAGAACAATGTGCCTAGGGAGCCATCGTTGCTTATTATGCTGGAAACATCATACTCACACTTTCAGGATGGTCCAAACAACATCCCACACCTCGCGCTTCGTTAGGTGTGTATAGAATGTTATGATTTCCAAGGTCCGTGAGCAGGTCTCCCTGTAATTCTTTACATCAATGTCTGTTCATCCTTATGACTATAGTTGACAAAAGTAAAAACATTTTTTGCACTCGTTTTGGAACGTACGATGGTTCAATGTTGGCAGATTTTGTTTTTTGGAAGGTTTTTCCAAGAATACAAACATAAGCTCGCATTCTAACTGGAACGATCTTTTATGTTGCAAAGTTCAGGTGGGATTTGGGGCTTGTCCTATGCGGATAGTCGCCACTAATAGTTAGTCTATCGGTTTCGCAATATAATTCATTTGCAGAGAAGAGAACACAGTGTGAAGTAGTTATACAATTGTTTATCACTTACGTCCTGTATTTACTCAATGGGTTGAATACAGAGCGCTTGTCAGCAACCAACTTACTCAGCATTCAATTCGTGGTATGCAAATATGGTCGCTCGGTGCTTTGTTGTGCAGGGAATACACTTATCTCATTTTACTCGTTGTAATAATGTTTCTACCGCATCTACGAGGGGCTATAAACTTTGAGACGCGATATTTGGCCGGCCTTTGTTTGGAATGTAATACGCCACAAAAAGAATACTTACAGCGAGGCCACGGGTCCACAGAAAATGCTTCCAGCATATTCTATCAACTGTAGACGTATTCGCTTATATGAATAGTGCTTCGTCACATTTTGTGACAACCATTTCAAAAAGCTCTCTAGATTGGAGTCAAAATTGTCAATACTTTTTCTAAGCAGGCTCTTTGTAGTTTTTATCCATCAAACCTTATATCGTGCATTTGAAACCAGAGTTTTTGAAACAAGTTTTTTTCATGACCAGCTGAAAAGAATTCTGGACATGTGCCGATCGTTGGCATGTCCCATAACTCGTCAATATCTTCAAATGATGTGCCATTTTTATACATGCCATATACAGTGTTGGCCAAGTAAAAGCTTTCATTTCTAGCACATCTGTATGGGGTATGGCATTCCCTTATACCCAACGTGAATAATGATTGGCTCATGCAACATCAGTTTTATTCAAGTTTGTACACAGCGGCACACGTGATATTCTCAAATAGTATATAAGTCTGGTACAAAAAAAACCCCCCTAAGCCAAACCAAATCTATAAAAAATTGTAATTTTTGCCCTCATTGGACACCACATTATTTTAGCACCTGGTAAATCTTGGTTACCACCCCGAGGCGAGGTGAATCGGGAATCCCAAGGACACTCATGGACACATTTCTCATTGGAGTTCGGTGTGGCCGCCTCGTGACGATGAAGGGGTTGTGTGTAGCAATAATCCCAATTAGGTAACACCATCTATATCCACGTAACCACTACTGAGTTGTCGGTCCGCTTGGCAATGTTCCTTGCCGGCTGCCAAACTGCGCTTCTCCTTGCGCGCACGTTCTGTGAACCTAGTTGTTGTTGGGTAGACCATTTCATAACTGTATCATCTGATTGTTCTGAATTGTTGTGTCCTACCATTCATGGCGTTCGGCAATGCTCAGCATACTGACCCGTGTCAGAAAATACCTCAGAAAGGTAGAACCAGTCTCGGGCTCGTTGTCAGACCGATCCATCGTACGTCTTTCCTCATCTTTGCCAACCAACCTGAATAATACGAAAATCATCCACAGCTGTTCGCATTATTTCACTAACACATACCAAAACATCACTATTTAATGCTACATTTGATGTCCCCGTAAAGGGGGGAACCACAATTAAAATTTAAAATTAAGAAAACTAAGCCGAGAAATAATAAAAGCTGTTATCACTTTCAACAACTCGCGCGTTTCGATTATGTCTATCAATGTAGAAAGGACGCGACCAACGGCAGTTTGCGTGTTAGTCTTCAACACTAAGCGGCAGGGACGCGCCCCCACTTTTTGACGGGCATACGTCACATGCACAGTTCCGCCCCTACACCTCCCACACTACCTTTCTAGTGTCCCTAGCCCTACATCTCTTAGTAGATGTCGTCAGCGAGGCAATCAGACAAAGTCCTCAGAATTAATAGATATTAAAAATGTAGTTTTTTATTAATGGGGTAGTTAAACAAAAAACACATAGAATGTTAGATTTTAATCTAACGGTGCGAGTGATCCCCGGGTTAAACTAAAGTTGAACTAGCAATGAACACAGAATTCCAAAACTAGTACTATTCACATTTGTACACAATTTGTAACGAAACAATTCCATCACATAGATTAAAACATTGATCTATTTCAGACAAATTTTATACTTCCACATTTTTACATTTTAAATTTCACCTGCTCCAATTTTCATAAAGAAATGTTTTCATTACGGGAGTGAGACATCTATTCCCTCAGGAGAAATGTTTCAACTGTCTTACAAGTTAAGTTTGAAATGTATTTTCCTGATGTAGAATTATGAACTCTGATCAGTAAATCAGAATTTTGATGCGTGTTTCCCAGAATATTCAGATATATACACATATCTCAGGTCATGACTAATTCACTCATTGCTGCTGTTTTTCCATTTATTTTATCCATCCTTATTGCTCAATTTTTAAGATAATAAACCAATACAACAAAGTATTAAAGGACATAACACAATTTAGTGAAAGCTGTTACCAAACTAAATGTCTTTTTCTCAGATGAGTGAAAATTTCAGTCCAGGTTGTGAAAGCAATAAAAAAGTTATGAGGTTAACCTGTGGCAATGGCGGTTGCATGACTTGACAAGAATAGTAATGTTTTGTAAGGGGGTTCTTTCTACGGATTTTAAAATTTATTCCCAGTATATGTTGTGTACCATAACGTCATTAAAAATAACTTGAGGTATAACAGGTGTGTTTGCCCCAAGGTGTCATTAGCACAGGTCAGTTT
>NW_025788957.1:0-8764 GCF_021130785.1 Homalodisca vitripennis
CTAAACAGAAATGATTTAGTTTTGTCATTATTTAAAAGTAAATTATTAGCCGAAAACCAATTTGAAGCTAGTTCTAAGGTATTATTGACTTGTAACTGTAAATCAATGAAGTTTTTATCAATAGAAAGAAAATTGGTGTCATCAGCATACATACAAGTTTTAGACTGTTGAATATTAATAGGTAAATCATTTATTGCTATTAAGAACAAAATAGGGCCCAATATAGATCCCCTGTGGAACACCACATCTAAGCTCCCTAGCTGAAGCACCACGCACCGGCCCATCAAGATAAACAGCTTGACTCCTCCTAGAGCAGATAAGGATCAAAAAAATTGTTTTGCAGAACCACTGTATGCCGATACTGTTCACATCTTTTCAAGCAACAAGCTATGATCAACACAGTCAAAAGCACGCCTTAGGTTCAGTTATAAGTGGCCCAGGCATACTCTTTGGACTCAAAAGCATTGAGAATCTCCCTTACTCACAGTAGCAATGGCAGATATTGTTGATCAACCTTGCCTAAAGCCAAACTGTTGTTCAGCACAAAAATCCATGCGATTACAAGTACAGGCTTATCTGCTTATAGACAATGAGCTCAATTACTTGACCAAAGACTGGGAAATAAGCGGAATGGGACGGAAACTTGCTGGAACTGTCTGTAGTGGCCCTTTTTTTTAAATACCGGTATTACTTTGGAAATTTTCAGACAATCAGGAAATACACCCTGCTCCAGGCATAAATTAATACTAATGGTAAGTGGTTCTGCAACATAATCCACTATTTCCTTCAACATATTTGCTAGATAGCCCATAGAAAATCCTTACTATCTGGTCTTTTCATTTGACTTATAACAGACCTTATTTCAGAAACAGACACTTGATTCCAACGTTAAAACTAACTGGGTTTGCAAACATTGGGCACATTTCAGTAGGCCAATACTGAGCTAGGCTTTTTTATATTAGACCTTTATTTCAGTTCTGGACTCAATACAGTACTTGTTAAAACTATCAAGGGAATTAAGACCCCCGTTCATAACTTATATTTAACTGTATTGTTAATAAACATTAACAAATGACCAGGCTGGCATTAACACTGTTTTATTTGAGTTTTCTATAGAGATTAGCATTGTAATTTATTTTTGCTTCATCAATGGCTGCTCGATAAGACCGTTATAAGTCTGGCAAAACAATTTTTTAATCACATATAGACATAGAAAACTTTGTACTTGTCATAAGCAACCAATAACACAGAACTAAGAAATTTTAAATCGTCATAAGACCAGTTACCCCTTTTTTTAGTTTTATTATTGGGCATACAACTTACTTCCTTAAGAGGAAAAAATATTATCAAAGATATACATAAATACCCTTAAGAACCTATTAAAAAAGGCATCAGCATCATTAAAACACAAAACACTAAAACATAATATATGATTCCAGTTGATCCTTGAGAGTTCATTCCTTAGTTGAAAGGTTTTGTCCCGTGAGTAAACTCGCTTCTTCACCGGTTGACTCCTTACAGGTGCTGGGTGGACAGTTGAGGAATTACTGGTGACATAGACCCTGAACCATAGCGCGTTGTGGTCTGAATATGGGAAATGTTCCACAAAAGAAAAATAGTTTTGAAGTGGGATATTCGAAAAAACATTATCCAAACACGCATTAGAACGAGTAGGTTCAGAGTTATGACAATACATATTGAATTGTCTCAAAAGATTTAGAAATTCTTTGACAGACCTTACATCTTTGGTTACATCAAACTGAGCATTAATGTCACCACCACACACCAGTCTATAATTAGCCCACTTATCAGTCAAAAATGTCAAGAGACTCAAGTTTTTCCAAAAACAAACACCCATCACTTGCAGGAGTACGATACAAACTTATAACAATAATCTTGACGTTCGTCAAGCAATAAAGCACATGCCTCAAAATGATTGTTCAACACAAAAAGACACATTATCAATTATTATAACATTTTAGCCTATTTAGAAGCATATAAATAAGTGTACCACCATAATTATTAACTTTTCTTCTGATAATATTGAAACTAATTTAAAGTGTTTTATGCTACAGGCCATTAAATTTCAGAACTGCTCAGCCAATGCTCGGATAAACAATTAATGTCACAGTTATTATTCATAATCACCAGACCTCAAGAGCGTTTAGCTTGCCAAGCAATTCTCGGCCCTGAATGTTTAAAAATAAAAAGAGACAAAGGAAAACTGGTCAAAAAGCTAGACTCAGAACTAGTTGTTCCCAAGCCTCCAGACCCAGGGCCTGTGTTAAGCTGTAGATTTTCTTATAACATTTGGGTCAGTTCTTAAGGTAGTCTGTAGGTTCTACTGAAGAGGGGATATTATGAGGACAGAGAAGAGTTTCCCAGAGACATACATCACAACGTCTTTTTGTGACTTAACGAGCAGGACTAGTATTTGGTCCATCGGTATCAAACTTTAAGTTCAAAATCTTCTACCGCCTTTAATTATTTGATTAGACAACAACCATTTTTTCCCTCTAAGATTAAAATGCATCCCATGCCTTGGTTTAATAATTTGAGGAGTCCTTTCAGCCTTAAGAGCCTCTAATAAAGATATATTCTTGGATTTTTGCTACATAGTTCCTTAAGAATGGAGTTTAGTTGTATTAACTGTCCATGTTTACACATGGTCCATTCCACCAGATCATACCTTGTTGGCAAGTCCTACCAAAAAACATATCTTGCAGGGTTCCATTATCTCTCTTGAGTATATCAGGGAAACGCCATTGATGAGTACCTGTGACTCATTCTTTGCCACATCGTTCGTCCCACATAAGAGAACCAGAGTGTCATTCCTTGTGAAGTTCTTTCTAGTTTGTTACACATTTCTATCAATTGTTTATGAACCAGCACCCGGGTCTGACAAAGCCAACAGGCTTATGTTTATCCTGTTGCGAGTTTACATACCACGACCAAATACTTGCCATGGCTGTCAGCACAAATCCATATTTTCTTTTCAGTATTTTCGTCCGGAAGAATCAGGGCCAATACAAATCTGTCATACTCTCTTTTTTCAACCATATATTTTCCTCTTCGACTTTCAATACCTAAAAACGGTTTAGTGGAATTAAAAACTATAGTTTGACCTTCTAAGCCTCACGCTTAGTACTGATTTTAGTTTTTAAATTATTACTTTTGTTTTGTTTCTTCTGTTAACTGTACTAGAAATAATGTTTGGCAGTAGGGCTGGTCATGCCTAATTCCTTCATTTTATTAATTCCCCAATCTCAATTTTTTGTGTTGAGATATTAAAGTGTCAATTCAATCGTTCATTCTCTTGTTGTTGGTCTAGGCCATTGGGCTACTTTGACGTCTTTAACCAATTCAGTTAATTGTTATAATTTTCCCTTTCAAAGTAAATATGAATATTTTCTTCTCTTTTGTCCAACTACAAGTATTTCAAGTTGACTATTATGGTTTCTTAATTTTGTAATCTCATCATTTGTATAACAAACCAATTTACGACTTAACAACCTGACTAGTCTAGTTGCGTTGTAAATCAGAGCAGTCACTCAGAATAACCGGGTACACGAGGACAGAGGCATAACAAACAATTTACGAATTACAACCTGACTAGTTAGTTTGCACATAAATTACTTGCAGTCACGCAGGACCAACCGGGTACACGAGGACAGAGGCATAATAACAATTTAAAGAATTACAACCTGACTAGTTAGTTGTGCCTAAATCAGTGCAGTCACGCAGAATAACCCGGGGTACACGAGGACAGAGGGCAATAAATAACTATTTAAGAATTACAACCTGTACTAGTTAGTTTATGCATTAAATCAGAGCTGTCACGCAGATATAAACCAGGTACACGAGGACAGAGGCATAACAAACAATTTAAGAAATACAACCTGACTAGTTAGTTGCACATAAATTACTGCAGTCAAGCAGACCAACCGGGTACACGAGGACAGAGGCATAATAACAATTTAAGAATTACAACCTGACTAGTTAGTTGTGCATAAATCAGAGCAGTGCACGCAGAATAACCGGGTACACGAGGACAGAGGCATAATAACAATTTAAGAATTACAACCTGGATAGTTAGTTGCACATAAATTACTGCATTCACGCAGACCAACCGGGTTACACGAGGACAGAGGCATAATAACAATTTAAGAATTACAACCTGACTAGTTAGTTTGCACAATAAATTACTGCAGTTCACGGCAGACCCAAACGGCGTACACGAGGAACAGAGGCATAATAACAATTTAAGAATTACAACCTGACTAGTTAGTTGTGCATAAATCAGAGCACAGTCACGCAGAATAAACCGGAGTACACGAGGACAGAGGCATAATAACAATTTAAGAATTTACAACCTGACTAGTTAGTTGTGCATAAATCAGAGAAGCAGTCACGCAGAAGTAACCCGGGTACACGAGGACAGAGGCATAATATCAATTTAAGAATTACAACCTGACTCGTTAGGTTGTGACATTAAATCAGAGCTTAGTTTCACGCAGAATAACCGGGTACCACGAGGGACAGAGGCATAATAACAATTTAAAGAATTACAACCTGACTAGTTAGGATGTGCATAAAATCAGAAGCAGTCACGCAGAATAACCGGGTACACGAGGTAGAGGCATATTAACAATTTAAGAATTACAACCTGGCCTAGTTAGTTGCTGCATTTAAATCAGCGCAGTCACGCAGAATAACCGGGTATACACGCAGGACAGAGGCATAATAACAATTTAAGTATTACAACCTGACTAGTTAGTTGTGCATAAATCAGAGACAGTCACGCAGAATAACCGGGTACACGAGGACAGAGGCATAAACAAAACCAATTTAGGAATTACAAACTGACTAGTTAGTTGTGCATAAATCAGAGCAAGTCACGCAAGATAAACCAGGTACACGAGGACAAAGGCATAACAAACAATTTAAGAATTACAACCTGACTAGTTAGTTGTGCATAAATCAGAGCAGTCACGCAGAATAACCGGGTACACGAGGGACAGAGGCAAAATAAACAATTTAAGAATTTCAAACCTGACTAGTTAGTTGTGCCATAAATCAGAGCAGTCACGCAGAATAAAGGGGTACACGAGGACAGAGGCATAATAAACAATTTAAGAATAACCAACCGGACTAGTTAGTTGTGGCATAAATCAGAGCAGTAAACGCAGAATAACCAGGTACACGAAACTGTTGGCATAATAACAATTTAAGAATTACAACCTGACTTGTTAGTTGCACATCAATCAGAGCAGTTAGTAACGCTGGAAATAACCAGGTACACGAGGACAGAGGCGTAACAAAAAATTTAAGAATCATTAACCTGACTAGTTAGTTGCGAGTAAATCAGGAGCTCAGTTACTTACAGCAACCAGGACAGAGGGGGAAAGAGGTATAACAAAACATATTTAAGAATTACAACCTGACTCAGTTAGTTGTGCATAAATCAGAGCAGTCACGCAGAATAACCGGGTACACCGAGGACAGAGGCATAATAACAATTTAAGAATTACAACCTGACTAGTTGTGCATAAATCAGAGCAGTCACGCAGAATAACCAGGTTACACGAGGACAGAGGCATAACAAACAATTTAAGAATCATAACCTGAACTAGTTAGTTGCGCGTAAATCAGAGCAGTTCCTTACAGCAACCAGGCAGAGGGAGGACAGAGGTATAACAAACAACGTAAGAATTACAACCTGACTAGTTAGTTGCACATTTAAATCAGCAGCAGTAACGCTCAGAATAACCAGGTACACGAGGACAGCGGCATAACAAACAATTTTAGAATTCATAACCTGACTAGTTTGTTGCGCGTAAATCAGAGCCGTTACTTACACAGAAAACCAGGCAGAGGTGGACAGAGGTGGGTTGTGAGTATAACAAACAACGTACGTTATTACAACCTGACTAGTTAGTTGTGCATAAATCAGGAGCAGGTCACGCAGAATAACCAGGTACACGAGGACAGAAGCATAAACAAACAATTTAAGAATCATAACCTGACTAGTTAGTTGCGCATATTAAATCAGTACAGTCACGCAGGGGCAAATAGTTGTTACTGGTTTTGTGTGGTGGGAGGGGTGAGAAGCATGAGGTGGAGGGGTAATTGTTAAATCATTTCTTTGCTGTACGTCTCGTGTTTCGTAATTAGGTAAATGTTTTTATAATGCCAAAATATACTCTAAACTTCGTCTGGTACTCTGCTTTTAGTTGACGTTATACTCTATATAGTCAAGACAATTCGTTAGTAAATTACAACTCATTCTAGGTTTTCAGTAACTCTTTTTTAAGATGTTAACTCTCTTTGTTGATTGGCGCTATGTTTACAGAATACAAAATGTAGTATACAAGGTAATCTTTAGTATTATGATAGTAATGTAATAGCCATTTTGCGTTGTAATAAACCTAATGTCCGATCGAATTACACAAGAGTGTTGTTACAGCGAATCAATGGGACTAAGCCATTTCAGTTGAACGAACATTCGGTATAAAACGGAATAATGTTCGGAAATAAAAATTTTTTTATATAACTTTGGGGATTTTTCTATTTCGCATTTAATCATTATGGGTTTGGATTAAATGCATGAAATTGAAGCAGCATTACGTATTTTATCTTTAGAATCGATTTGGTTAATCCGGAAAAGGGAATTCGGTTAATAGCGGTTCGGTTAATCGAGACTCAAATGTATTTTGTTTTAATTGGGGTTTAACACTTGGCGGCATACAAATTATTATGCCTGATATTTGGAGTATTGAATTGTGTTGTAAGGTTCACCGGTCGGCAAATCGTTCAATAACAGGGCATTCCAGCAAATTATAGACTACGTTCTGTCAATTTGGGGACCATTAAAACTTAAAACAGGTTGTACTGTTTTCGGCAAGGCAGCATGTTTTAAGATTTTAAGCGGCATGCTTATAAAAATTATCGTGGGGAAATGGATTACAGTGAAACTTCTCTGAAAGAGGGGAGGTCATGGGTTCGAGTTCCTGGGAGGTCTAATAAATATCTGCAAGCTGGGTGTTGTAACATGTTAAAAAACCTCATTAATTCGTTATAACGGGTTTGATTGATGGTTTTTATGTGATTATGTAGTTTTGATTAATGATATAAATTATTTCATAATTTTATACCATACAATCAAAAGAATCATTGGCATAGGGAAAAACCCCATAGTACAAATATGACACGTTTTATGTGGTTACAATTACTGACCGATTTATGCGATGTCACTTATCAAACGGCCTTTCCTTAGTAGTTTTAAAGTTTGAGCCCAACATGTTGGACTTAAACTTAAATTCCCAAATCTTGTTGAACTATCATACAAATTAATATTTATTACACCATTTTAATTTAAAATTTATTTTATAAGTGGAAAATGAGGAAAAAAAAACACGAGGAATGTGACTTAATAAAACAACAGTGTACAGTGTGTATGTGTAGTGATTTGAATATAAGGAAATTTGTGTTAGTTTATTTAGTAGTGTAGTTTGAGATAAGAAAGCATTTTTATTTTATAAAAAGATTCATTTTCTTTTCCTCGTGGAGATTATTTTTCGGGGGGCTTGATTTTTTTTTCTTTCTAAGAATATTCAAACTCTTGCCCGCTCTCACTTCCTCTCAACTCTTCCCTCACATCTCACTTTGTCTCAGAAAACGATGGATCTAGATGACTTTCCTTCGTCATGGCTACACAAATAAACTAGTACAACCTAATTTTTTAAGCTATTATTTACTTGTTACGAATGTAGGTCTCATATAGTTATATTAAAATGGTGGCCCCCTATTACACAATAGAACTAAATAAATACATTAAATAATACGAATGAACTAAAATGACTTTAAAAAAAAATACAACATGGTGTCAGTTGATAAGACACAGTTTATGATGTTTAGCCTAGAAATAGAAAAATGACCGAAGATATGTCTAACATATAATAATTTATTATATTCTTTTTTAATATAAATTGGCACTGCTTGAGATTGGATTGGTCAAATAAATCAAATTATTAAGGTTCAAAGCTGATTAAATTTTTCCTTAGAAAATTCAAGTTAAGAAAATAAAAACTGATTATGCGGAAGTATATAACGTTTATGTTTCCACAGAGAAAGTTGTCCAAAGAAGCTTTTGATGGATGTCTGCCACGAATTGATAGGTTATAGATGAATTATAGATTGGCATGGTGGGGAGGACGTCCGCTTTGACATCATAATGCTTCAAAAATCTTTCATCTATCATTTGACGTTTGCAATACAATTTCTACTATTTTAAGTGCAATAAATATGATTTGGTTTGATTAACAATTCATTATTTATTATCATAAGAGTCAAAATGTATTCGATAATTTTTTATTCGCCTTTTTTCTTAGATTAGAGAGTCTCTTTCAGACATTTGTTCATTTCTTAAATATTTTGAATTCAGAATAACAACTATTTAGGAGAATATAAAAATATAAAAACTAGGAAGAAGAAAGTTAATATTTGTTTTAAACCTACTATTATATTGTATAATTTTACTGTAAAAATCTTTTAGAATTTTAAATCCACCTACAACATTTTGAATTTCTATGATGTAGATTCGTTTATTAGAAGTCAAATAAAACTTTTCTATAATTTAATTGTTAGCTTTTTTGGCAAAAGTAGTATTTGTGGAAAGTTTCTTCCCATTTATTAAATATGATGAAACGTTTGCTGTGATGATAGTTTTCTCTAGAATTTATTATCTATAACTTATATATATATA
>NW_025788958.1:0-8562 GCF_021130785.1 Homalodisca vitripennis
GTTTGATTCCAAAGGTTTGATATTTTAATATATCCAGTACCCCTGTTAAAGAAACTTTTAAAGTATTTTCATACCTATTGAGTCTTACTATTTGAATTTTTCTCGAGTAAATTTTTCAAATACTCTACTGTAATACATTATTGGCATCTAAAAAATATGTATTCTCTTGACCATTTATTGGTATAAACATTTTGTTGCCCATGGATATCTTCGAACAGTAATGGAAATTAATGGATTGATAAAAATTTAATATAAATCTGTCCAAGTATAGATCCTAAAACAATATTCCATATGATTGTTCAAATGGTTTTTGGTTTCGTTAAATCTTTCAGAATGTTAGATCACTTTTCTCTTAGTAGATAAGAAGGAGCCAGGTCAGTGCTTAACCTCTTTTATCAAAGGCGCTCGTTTCCTTCAACAATTATATCCAAGCAACAGCAGTGTTGGTCTTATACAAAAAATTAGTAGAAAAATCGTTGATAATGCAGCGCACCACGTCATCTGCTAATTATAAATTATAAATAGATTAATTTATGACGAGGACTACCTGTAAACTAGCTACGAATGAGAAAAAGCTATTCAAATGATTCAAGTTGTAAGTCCATATGCTAATTACACATCTTAGTCATACACTACATTCTTAATATTATTTTACCAAAAAGATAGAAAATAAATTTAAAACTTGCAAAAATAACCTAAATATCTTATAAATTACCCGCTATTTTCATAGTTTTAAAAATTCGTTACGCGCCCAGGTAGTAATGCTTTGAAATGTTGTAAATATTATGATTTAATAAAAATAATGAAATACTGTTCAGTAAATAAAAAATGCTTTAAGAGGAGTAAGAAATTAAATTTGTTAAATATGTAAAAATTTTTATTGACTTTTTTCTACATATTTGGACGAAAATTAAGACATCATACATAAAAACCAAGGAGATAAGATTTTGTTAATTTTTATAAAGTAATTTTAGGCTTTTCTGTAAATTTGAAATCGATTATAAAATGTTATAATAAAATAGAATATGCCTCATGTTTTATGGACTGTCAGGTTTCGGGAAAAATGTACACGAACTCGGCCTTTTTAATATGAGCAATATATACCTTACAGATTCCACCTAATAGTTTTGAATGAAATTTCATGAAGGGAAATGGGTAAGTATCATATCATGAAGATTATCAGAATGATTACCGCAAACTCGTGTAGTGAGCCATTTTTTTAAAATCTCTACTCAAACTAAAAAAAAAGGGGTATTCCAGGAGGGTGATACTGTTCAACTAGTAAACCTCTTATTTACCCGGAATGTTTGCAAACTTAATAAATTATTCGGTTTTGATATTATATAGCATCATCTATTGAATATAATTGATTATATAAAATATTATATTACTCTTGTACGTACAAATATTCGCACCTTTACCTCTTATAATTGCGCTACGAATATAATTGCATCCTAATCGCATTTCTATATAACTCCGTTGCAGGAAAGGAAATGTTTGAGAACTGACCAGGAATTAAAAAAGTTTAAATAGTTTCTGACATACTAATGTTGACCCAAACTTTTTTAAATATCAGTACATGTCATTATTTAAAGTAAATGGCCTGTTAATAGGTCTGGTCGCAGGATCGTGCCGTATATTGTTTCAGTATGAGCATGTGTGTTGATGTTTTATGTGGAGGTGGCTCTGTTCAGATGTGGGCTATGGTAATATTTCAGATTTTTATTTTTCGTTTGGTAACATATTTAAAACATTTCGAGTTGCAGAAAATATTCATGCCACTCTAATACAGCCGACTCGGACATTCACATTCTTTTGGCGGTTAGTATTTTGCAACTGGTCAAGCATTTTGGGAATATGGTAAAACATATTCACCACATCTAACTTTAAATTTAAATCCATAAACATTAAACGATTCACCATTTAGAACATTTTGGTTATTGAAGATTTTCGTAAAATAAAGCACTTATATGGAAATCTGATGTCATCAAGGGCTTCACCTCTATATTATTGACTAGCAATGATATGGATGTTCGTAAATAAACTTCCAGTGAAGATTTTAAAGTAAGAGAACCACCTTTCAAGTCCTGATAAGAGTAGATTAATCCCTTCCCATAAAAAAGATAAATATAAATAAGATATCATCGAGGCATGATTAAGAACATTGGATACTGTTCCTATTACAAAATCTTCACCTTTCCAGGACTATCCAGGAAAAAGAAAATAGTTACTCCATACTCCTTCCTCTTTCTCTGTCATGCTTAGAACAAACCTACACATCTCTATCATGGTTGGATCCTAATGTGTAATAACTCTTTTGATAGGTATCATGACTTTTTGTTTAATTAAAAAGAACTTTAATACAACTCATATAATTATAAACTTGTTGGAGCAATACAGTTCGTGTACTTGTTATCGTGTCACGTTATTATTATAAGTTCTAAAATCTATTTTTTTTTTTTTTTTTTGTGACCACGCTGTATCTGGTCTTGGGCTTGATTTGCACTCCATGATAATTTAAAGCGCAGCTTAACAAACATCATCCTGGGATACAAGGAAACATTAATAATCAAATGTATCCAAAATAATATGAGTTTTGTATATACAAGACCAAACATCAATAGATAATTAAGACTTAAATACTTTCAGTACATAAGAAATGTTTATACTAGTAGATTTTAAGTTGGTAAATGGTAAACGGAAAAAGCCGCAACCCTTTAGACTTTGGATCTGAGTTTGAAAGAGTAAGAGGTCGAAATCACCTCTGTATAAATGGTCACACCGACTATAATTTCTATGCCGTAATTTGTGTCAATACTGCCGACATCGTGTAGACAGTGCAGGAACCTTCTCCTTCATGCAACTTTGATATTCATCTGTAATTAAAACTGAAAACTGAGAAAATGTTTAATGTGTATTAATCTCTTTAAACCTGGTTAAAGACACGCAAGACTTCGTGGCAGCACGTGGGTGGCTTCGCGGTCGCCCCACAGTAGGACCAACATCCTGGTTCAGAGAGGCGACTTATTTGGATAGATTATTTACCATTTTCAATTATGTGAGTTGAAGTGGAGCTGTACACCTAATTTCAAACACAAATGTTAAATCATTTGAATGATATCGTTGTGTTCAGTATAAACAATTAAAAACATGGCTAAACGAGGACAAAGTAGAGCTATGCTAAAAAAAGTTTAGTTAAGCAAAATGATTATATCATGGCACTGGCCCCCCAAGGCCCCCCATTTTGTTTTTTAAACTTTAAAACCTTAATTACAATAATAACCATACTACAAAATTACTATAATAAACCATAAAAATACATGCAAAAAATCCAACTAGCTAAAATTATCAATTGATTTATTAAGGACAATTACTATCAATAAAAATATAAATAATAAAAATGTAAATGTATAACTTGTAAAAACTAAATATACTGTATGAAATTCAATCAATCATTTTGATTAGGTTGTTTTTTTTATTCAGAAATTTCATTTTTATGTTTGTTTTAATAAATGCAGAGTTTTTGGGAGATTCTCAATTAAAAATATTTTTTACTAAGTCTAATTTAACTAACCGATTATTTTTGTTTTGTGACTTATTACCATCCTCAAATTAGGTATTTGCCTTTGGGATAAATTAATAATTTATTTCTCAGACAAACTATAAAAGGGGGGAGTATAGAGAAGGGAGCTTGTTATGAATTGTAGTCAGGTCAGGTTTAATGTTTTGATGTTATCTATTGTACTGGTTTTGAAAAAAAAAAGTTCTATTCTATTAATTTGCACATATTTACTTAAAAACATATGGTATTCCCATATATTCCTCAAACCTTGGGTCGCCTTTTCGGGTTAAGACATTTCCTGTGTAGGCATATGGACAGAGAAAGACCTTGTAAATCCAAACCATAAAAAATCATTACGAAATATACATTGTAGAAAAAACAAGTAGGTATAAATCTAAATATATATGGGATAAATACATAATTGTCTATCGGGTACTAGATTAATTGTTTGTTTTGTTAAACACTGGTACTAGGTAAAATAATTCACACCCCTTGTAACTCTCATCAGATTTGATTATATTGGAGTATATTGGGTTTGCATGCAATTTAAAACAATATATGCACAACCTAAAAAAGAAATCATGAATAAAAAGGTACATTACTCTTTCTTCACATATTTTGAGTGAGGGTCAGTTTTGTATCAATAAACACGCTTGCATGGCGTAAAATATCGATAAAACTAGGAGATATAAATTTTTCCCATTGATAATTACCGTACTGTCAGGCAATTTTGATTAGGTTATAAAATGTAGTTCAGGGACTTCTCGATAGTTTTTCCATGATAGAGATCCAGAAAATGCATGGGGATAAAAGACATTTTCCAAAATCAGATCTGAAACTTAAGTATTTTATTTATTTATTTTCCAACGCCAGCAGCCAATTTACAAATACAAGCATAGATAGTAGATACAGCGGAAAATTAAAATTAATACGAACAGATGAAAAAATTCTACATAAAGTAACAAAATAGGTATCATACAAAATTTGATAATTAAATAATTAGTTATTCAAAGATGGTAACAATTTATAAATATCCAAAACATAACAAAAAATAAAAATAAAGATTAACAAACAAAACAATAATTATTCATGTATGGGAGCGGAACATAAATAAATTGTGCTAATAAATTAAAATATAATAATATAACATTTAACAAATAACAGTGAAATTAAATAAATACACCATATAATACAATGAACATGCACTTAACACAGATTAAAGCTAACTACTGTAGGTCTTAATCACTAGTCCCTCACAGAAAGAAGAGAGAAGGCCTGCCGGCGAACCTGTGAAGTCCATCGAAGAACAGGTCACACCCAGACGCAACCTGATTTCCCAGGCGAATAAACCTGCGAAAGGACTGTTGAAGTCGAAGTTGGTTGAGTAGTATCTTCGACCCAGCAGATCTCGAGATCTTGTGTTTGCCGGAACGCTGAGGTCGATTTCAGCTAGGAGATCTGGACAGTTCATGCGACCATTCACTATCTTCCAGAGAAGGACAACATCAGCCACGTCACGTCGCAGGGCAAGAGGTGACAAGTTCAGATTGCTGGACAGTTCCTCCACAGGCACATCAAGATAGGCAAAACCCAGCCGGGACACCATCAAGCGAAGAAAACGCCTTTGTAGAGCCTCCAGTCTCGTCCCATTGCCAACAGTGTAAGGCGACCACACGGGACTTGCATATTCCACAAGCTGTCTCACAAGGGAACAATACAGAGAGCGAAGAGCAGAAGGGTTGTCGATGCCTCTGGAGAATCTTGCTATGAAACCAAGCATCTTGTTTGCTTTGCTACTGATGTGGTCTATATGTCCAGAAAATCCCATGTCGCTGGCAAATATAACGCCTAGGTCTTTTATACACTGGGACCGTGGAATGGATGTACCAGAAATGGAGTATACGTATATGACTGGGGATTTGATGCGGTGATAAGTTATACAAGAGCACTTACTGGGATTTACAGACATGTTATTCCTGACACACCAATCCTCAATTCCGGAAAGGCTATTTTGAATTTCTTGAGAGTCTTCTGGTGTAGACACAGCGATGAAAATCTTCAGGTCGTCAGCAAATTGTAAGGCCTTTACAGTTAATTTGTCTAGTAGGTCATTGACAAAGACATTGAAGAGGCAAGGTCCCAGCAAAGAACCTTGTGGAACTCCTGAAGAAGGTGAGAACTGAGTGGAAGTGGCGGAACCAATCCTCACGACCAGAGAACGTTTTTGAAGATAACTAGAAATCCATGACAAAAGAGGTTCAGCCACTCCGTAACCCAGCAACTTAGACACAAGAATTGTGTGGTCGACCTTGTCGAAGACTTTTGCCATATCGATGTAGGCTGTATCAACTTGGTAGTTCTTGCGAAAAGCAGACAAAACATATTCTTGAAAGAGCAGGAGGTTGGAGACAGTAGACTTGCCCTTCATAAAACCATGTTGGGAAGGATGGATTATTTTGGATAGAAAAGGATTCAGTCTATCTAACCACGATACTTTCAAAAACTTTGCCAATTGCCGGCAGAATAGTGATTGGACGGTAGTTCCGTATGTCGCTGGGATCATTTGCTTTATGTAAAGGAATGATGAAGCCCAACTTTAAAGAGCTAGGGAAGATTCCTTTGTTAAGTGATTCATTGAACAACACTGTGAGGGGTTCAGCTAAGAGAGATCGGCAGTGATGAAGCATAGATGGCGGTATAATTGTCAATTCCCGCTCCCTTTGTAGTGTCCAGATTCTTAAGCTTGCTGAGAACTTCTTCTGTTGAGGTTGTTATAACACAAAGAGAATCGAAGACGGGATAGCTAAAGCTAGGTGAAACTCGTAACGAGGGGGAGTAGACTGAGTTGAAATAACTGGAGAACAGCTGACAAATGCTTGTTGTGTCACTGGCTACTTCATCATCTAAATGCAGACTAGATGGCATATCAGGAGTATTTCTTTGAGCTTTAACTAGTCCCCAGAAAGCTCGTGGATTAGAAGATATGTTTGATTGAACATTGGACAAATATCGAATGTGGCATTCACGAGACAGCGACCTACAGTATCTCTAAGCCTCAAGAACTCATAATAATGGGCAAGATTGAAACTTCTCTTGAAACGTGCATGCGCAGCTTTCTTTTCGATAATGCATTTCTTTAGGTCATTATTAAACCACCTAGGGAAGCGTGAGATACCAAATTTCTTCAACGGACTTGCATTTTTGACGATTTTCTCTAAGGAACTTTCCAGAATGTCGAACTTTTCATCAACTGAGATCGGCTGGTGAATAAATCCCATATCTGCCTCCTGTAGGGCTGTAAAAGCAGCTGGGAGGTCACATTTCCCCAAGTTGTAGCCGCTGTAGCTGTTGTCACAAGTAGAGGGCATATAGCACTCAAGAGTAAGGGACAGAGGAGGATGATGAATTTCAGGTTTAATCAACCAATCATTAGCCCTGCTAACTTGCACCTCACTATCAGAATGAAAGACCAAGTCCAATGTTACTCCTCTATGGTTTTGAACATGATTTATCTGGAAGAGAGAGTGCAGAGAAGACATGTCACGGAGGTATTCGCTGCAATGTTGAGGGAGGCCAGATACAGGTAAATTGACATCGAAGTGAGGCAAGTTGAAGTCTCCCAAAAATGAGTGTCTTCTTTGGGAAATTTGCCAATTCGACTTTCTCAGTAACCACATCACAGAATTCACGGTAAACAGAAAGAGGACTTGAAGGGGAATGTAGACACAGGCCAGAAGAAGATCAAAACCAAATCCTAATTTCACAAGGGCAAAGACGCTTTCGATGTTGAATCCAGAGTATAGTCGCTTAGACAAAAGCTTCTTACGAACTGCAAGTAGGGTTCCTCCACCAGAAACTTTTGTGACTTGTAGCAGCAGACCTATCACATCTATGAACAATGAAGTCAGTATCACCAACAACTTAGGAGTCGGGGATATCAGGAGAGAGATTTGTTTCACATAGTAGAATAACATCATCAAGGCATGCAGATAAACTATTTTTTAACTCAATAAGCTTCGAACGAAGACCATTTACATTTTGGCAGTAAACATTCAGAGAAACATGCTGCTGCTTACCGTTGGAATTTATTCGTTTTTGGCACAATAGAAGGCGTTCCATTCTTATATCTAATCGTTAGGGAAGTATCACCAGCATCCTGTTTGGGCTTTAAGGTGGCACGAAGAGTCTCCAGATGTCTTTTCTCTCGAGGAGTGTGGTCATGAGAGATTGAAATTCCACGCATGCTATTAGGAACATCATTTTCCTTGAAGTTTTTGAAAATGTGAATAGCAGTGCCTTCAGACGGCATACAAAGCATGAGAGGACGATTTGTCCTTTTTTCCCCAATCTAAAATGACGAACATCTGAATACTGAACATTAGATTTCAAATGAGCTAGAAAATCCTGGACAAAAACGGCATCCGCAGTTTTTGAGATTGTGTTTGAATCGGGGATGTTATGTACAATAACATTTTTGGCACGTCGATTACGATCGTTGCATTCGGATAAAACATCTCCAAAAAGCTGATCACAACCCGCTACCTGTTTATCCTTGATAGTGCTTATTTCAGATTCAACATCGAAATAATAATAGTATTCTTGGTGTCGTGTCATTATGAAATATAATGATATTCTATCTGTGTCGTATAATGTCATTTGAATAATAAGGTAGCCATGATCTTCAGATAGGTCCAAATGTGTATTGATTATACCTTACAATAGAACCTAGATTGGCTAAAAAAAGCCTATTTTCTCACTTACATCTAAACAACTCACTAGATATCCAGGAGTACAACATATTTAACGAAACATTTTGGGATAACCAAAATATAAATCCAAGTGTGTTAAGTGTTATTTCATGGGGTACAGAAATAACTTGATTGATATGTATACTACGAAGGATGAGCGATGGACTTTGTTTAAACCCCAGACTTTGTACATACTTCCAGACCAGACCATCGGCCAGACAGTCCGGTCGGAAGTACGCTGTCCAAAGCAGC
>NW_025788959.1:0-8951 GCF_021130785.1 Homalodisca vitripennis
AAACATATACATACCGACTCCAGATCCAGAGCAAACACATACAAACTGATTATTTAAATACTGTGCAAATTTAGACCTCCCAGCGGCTCATCATGAATTCATCGACAGAATAAAACGCTTTTGACACCAAAAGGCATTTGAGACGAGTTTTTAATTGATTTTGATTGATGGAATTTTTTATACTCTCAGGGAGCTTGTTGATGAGTCTGACACCAACTTGTTGCGGGAGGTGTTGTGATAACGTCAATCTGTATTGACTAGTTCGAAAATTGTCCCTGCCTCTTGTCCCATATTGGTGAACGTCACCGCCACGAACCAAATCACACTTTGATTTGCAGTACGTGATCACCTCAAGAATGTAGAGGCAGGGCAAAGTCAGCAACCCCAGCTCCCTGAAAGATTCCCTACACGACTCTCTATAATTCAGCTTTGCAATGATTCTGATTGCTTTTTTTTTGGAGCTTGAAAACTCTTTCCATTTTGTTTCTGGCACAACCTCCCCAGAGTCTCACTCCATACGCAAAGTGTGGGTGGATTAAGCCGAAATAGGCCATTTTTAAACTCTGAGGGAACAAAAACTTTGCTAAATGCCGCAAGGCATATATGCCTGAGGCTACTCTAGCACATACATTGTCCACATGATCAGCCCAGGTCAGTCCTCTATCTAGGAACATTCCCAAAAACTTTGTGGAATCAGTTTCCTCTAAACGAACATCATCCACAAACACAGCAGGGAGCGCTGTGTGATCATTTTGTCGAAGGCTAAAATGTATGACATTTGTTTTAGACTGATTTGTTTTCAGGTTTATTTCAGCAAAATACTGAATGCATGCATTCAATTCTATGAAAGAATTGATTTCCAGATCTTGGGTTGATTTGTTTTTGAGACAGAGAGTAGTGTCGTCAGCATACTGAACCAGCGTTCCATGCTGGATTACTGATTTCAATCTACAGACGTAAACTAGAAACAAGAGAGGCCCAAGGATGGAGCCCTGAGGGACACCGTGGGTCATTTTAATTTTGTTTGAAACAACGTTCGAGATCTCCACGCACTGGTCTCGATCCTTCAGGTAAGAAGCGAGCCACAAGTGCGAGAGCCCCCGCACGCCGCATTTCTCCAACTGGTGCAACAGTGTCTCATGATGCACACAGTCAAAAGCTTTGGATAGGTCGAGGAATATGCTAAGCACATGTTCTCGTCCTTCCATTCCATCGACAACATTGTCCAGGAGGTTGTTCACAGCATCCACTGTAGATCTGTTTTTCCTAAATCCAAATTGTTCTGGATTCAGAATTTTGTTATTTTCTAAAAAGCTTGCAAGTCTTTCATAAAAAATCTTTTCAAAAAATTTTGCTAAACACAGGCAGAATTGAGATTGGGCGATAGTTGCTTGCAAGGCAAGGATCGTCCTTTTTGAAGATCGGGATGACTTTGGCCGTCTTCAGGAGAGACGGAAAAGTTCCCTTTTCCAAAGAAAAGTTTATCAGTTTTGTGAGTGGTCTCACTATGTGCCTGAAGCAACGTTTGAGAAGCCACACTGACATCCCGCTGGCATCACACTTTTTTTGAGTTCAGCCCCTGTATCACACGTGCTACCTCCCCCTCTCACACAGGAGCCAAAGCCATGGATGCAACTGGTTCAACAGCATCTCCCCCGCCGAACCGAGGTTCAGTGAACGCCGAGTTCACTGTAGCAACGGAAGAGAAGTACTTATTGAATTCGTCTGCTACTTGAGCTTGATTTTCAACAATTTTGTCTTCAATTCTGATTGCAATTTCTTTGGTGTTTTTGCTCAAAATTGTATCTCGAGATAAGTCGTTTATGATTTTCCAAGCAGTTTTTGAGAAGTTTTCGCAGTTACCAAGGCTCTATTTACATCATACGCTTTAGCTGCTCGTATAACTTTTTTATAGATCCTTCGGTAATTTCTGAAAAAAGTTTTGAAATTTTCGTTTTGGGTTCCAATGAAAATTTTGTGAAAAAATTTTAGCTTCTCTCGAGACACAAGAATTCCCTTAGTCACCCACGTACCTTTTTGTGGTTTGCGATTGACTTTGGTCCTCCTGAACGGACAAGCAACATCCAGGTAATAGTTGAAACCATCACTGAATGCTGCATACATGTCATCGACATTACCAAACTTGTCTAAAAACTGCCAAGGCTCGACTTCCAAAATCTCATTCAAGTGGTGAATATTTTGTGGCCGAATTGTCCTGGCAACTTTAAATTTAGAATTTTGACTTTCCAGTTTGCACCCATGAACCACGGCCTCCTGCGCAAAGTGGTCAGAGATTGCAGTGTTCAAAACAGAGACTGTCAGGTCAGGAATGTTGGTGACAACATTGTCGATGGCAGTACTCGTTGTAGCGGTCACTCGTGTCGGTGAATTCACGGACCAATTTAGATTGAAAGAAACTAGAACATCACGAAGCCGCTGGGTGAGGGGGTCAGTGGGATCCATTACATTAATGTTGAAGTCTCCCATTATTAGGAACTTCACTGAGTTTGAAAAAAGGTTATTGAGAAGTTGTTCAAATTTTTCAAAAAAAGAATTGCTGCATCCATTGGGTGATCTGTATAACCCAATGACGGCTATTTTCCCCAAACAATCTGACACGATTTCGATGCCTTCAGCCTCAAAATTCATCTCAGACATGTTGTTGATTTTGAAAGGTTCGAATTTTGACAAATTTTTTACAAAAATTGCCACACCGCCCCCTTTGAAATAGTTTCGACAGAAGTATTTTGCCAATATAAAATTTGGAATTTTGAAAAGATGAATCGTGTCGACTATGAAACCGTGCTCAGATACTATTAAAACATCAGGTTTAAGTTCTTCGCACATGACTGCCAATTCATCAATTTTGTTTGTTGCGATTTGGGCATTCTGGTGAACCAATTTAATTTTTTCTGTTGAGAATTTTGAATTTTTTTGGGTTTTTGAAGATGATTTAGAGTTTTTGTATGCTTCGCAACTGGATCCGAAGTCACCCCTAGTCCGGCTTCCCACCGACAAGATTGTCCATGTTTTTTGATTCAGGAGAGCGTCCATTTTTATCAGCACTGCCTGGCGTAGGTGATCCCCTGAGTGCTTCGGCGTAAGTGACATTTTGATGTCTTGGTGACTGCTGAGTGGTAACAGTCGACCCCCCGTCAGCAGCAGCAGGCGCCAGCTTCGGGACGGTGGTAAGAAGAGCGGGGGGCGCTGTAGCAGCGAGGATACGCGGCGGTGACACAGACTCCCGGAGTCTCGAAGGAGCGGGTCTCAGGAGTGCGAGGCTCGACACTATCATCCCGCGAGTATCCGCTTGCCCCACATTGAGAGATGTTGACCGTGCTTCGTAAAATGCCTCCGCCCAATTTTATTGAAATCTACTACTCGGATGTTATGTCGAGCAGCCAGCTCCTCAATGTAAGCATTTACGAGCACGGTCTCATCGTGTATGGGATGATCAGGTCCCAGGTCGTGTCGAAGCGGCAGAGTGACAAGAACGAGCTCCATGTTAGCCGGTCGGTCAGTGATGTGAGCCTCCAAATGACGGTAGATGTTGCGCTGTCTGCCCACCGCCAGATCGTTTGAGCCGGCTAGTAACACCTCGCAGTGGATTCCGGGCCGAGATGGTGTGTGGTCCGAGCTCAGGATGTCTAGCAGGCCAGCGCCGGGCATACACACGCCACCAACAGAGAACGGAGGGGCGGTCATGTTCCTCACAAGTCCCGCGATGTGTCGGCTGTGACTATCACCTCTAATATTTATGTAGCGGAAGTGGGGGATAGGTGTACGGAATGCTTGTGAATTGTTTGAGGTATTCGGATTTTCTCTATGAGGGGGTGGGATAGGGATTTTAGAGGTAGTTTTTAATTTTTGTTTGCGGAAAGGAGATTTTATTTCTTTTACAGGCAGTACTTGAAAATTTTTCTTTTTATATGGAGGTACTTTTTTTTTGTTTTTGTTTGGGCCTTACATCTGTCCATGGCTGATTACAATTGGCTTCCACGTCCTCTCTTGCTGACAGCTGTTGCTTCAAGTACCGATTTTCTGCTTGAAGGACTTCTGTAGTTGTTCTGAGACTATTGATAATATCAGTACTCTCCGAGCATCGCGTACACGTAGCAGTCCACAGACTGCACTGCGCACTGAAATCCACGGAATCAGGCGCAGGGTCCTCTGGTGGATTGAGGAGCGATTCACACTGTATGCCGCGGTCTACCGCGGAGACGCGGGCGATCTGTTCGGCGCGGGCTGTGTTCACTGGAAATATTTGGTCTGTGAACTGGAGTAAGCGAGAGTCTGATTCGATTGTGTGATCCAGAAGTTTTTTAAACTCGCTTTCAAGGCGCTCAACCTCCTTTTTAAGGCGAGAAACCTCCGCCACCGGATCTTCAGGTGTCATTAATTCTGACGCGATGCTTACTGGTTCCCTGGGGTCAGGTGTAGTGGCGGTCAGTGTGTGGCCAGGGTCGGGCGTAGAGCAGACAGGCGCAGGCGGTGAGACGGGTGCCGGAGGTGTGGAGGGTACAGATGTTGCAGCTGATGCAGTTGGGGTGGAGGGTGATAAGGTGGTCGCAGGACGAGGCTTGGTCAGTGGCGACAAGATCGAAAGCATGGTGACTGGGTGTTCGCCACTATGTTTCTGGTTACACACATTTATTCTTGTCATATCGGCATCAGTTTTTATCGATGCCCCGCAATTCCTCCCCAAGCAGCGCCAAGACACTTCACCATTTCTCAGAATCCTTTGCTGTCTATATTTTACGTTGTTGAAAACGATGCAGGGTTTTCCAGACTTGGTTTTTTCAACGGTAAATGTCATATTAGATTAAATAAATAAATTAATAAATAAATAGTTAGATAAATAAATAAATAGATAAAATGCAATAAAAAACTTCAATTGTAACAACAGTAACAATAAAATCTTATAACAATAACAATATAAATAGCCATACACTATATGAAGGCGCTAAGTTATGACGTATATTTGTTTTTAAGATATCTTTTCTGGTTGAATTTAAAGCTTGAGTGTTAAACCACTTTATAATAAAGTATATGTACGTGTACAATGGCTATAAACATACACAGAATTTCTTGATCGTGGCAACAAGGCAAACACTACAAAGCTTACGAAAAGCGTGCAATGCGCGGGAAACAGCTAGTTTATTATAAAGTTTTGGGACGAATTGCTAACAGACTTACTTATTAAGAATATCGTACACCTAATGTCCTAACCCTGAACACTTCCTTTGCGTGAACGTGAGCGGTTCTCAACCTCGTAGGCGCACCCACCAATGGAGGCGTAACAGATTTTCAAGGGAGGCGTCAGTGTATTATTATTGTAAGAAAGTGTTGGGGAAATACGGCTTGTAAGCCATTCTCGTAATACTAAACCGTGGATTGTTTATTGTGTACTCTTGATGCTTGTGAGTATCTGTTAGTAGTGTACTGTTGTTTGCTTGTGAGTATCTGTTAGTAGTGTACTGTTGTTTGCTTGTGAGTATCTGTTAGTAGTGTACTGTTGTTTGTTGGACCAGTAAACATATAAAGTGGGGTGGACAAGTTGTATGTTGTTATGGTAGGCCTAAAAAGAGCCAAATCACCGTTAAAATAAAGGTCTCAATAGTTTTTATTGTTATAGTATTAAATATGGATTCATTTCATTGACAAAACTGTTTGCTAGTTACTTCAATGCGTTATTGTTTTGAGTAATGATGCCATGCGCCCCTACCCTATTGGAAGTTTTCGTTTCATTAACGGATTTAAAGACCTTTTGCTATAACTCAAAAGTTATATTGGACTGTAGTCCCGATGTTAGGACAGAGAGTTGCTAATTTCAGTTAACGAGATATCCATTTTAAATCGATTTGGATGTACTTTCTCACCATCTTCAGGAACAGGCAATCGATGTAAATTATGATTCTCAAGCATTGCCATAACTTCAAAACATGGATGATGAAGACGTTTGGTTGAGTTCATTCTAAGTTGCTTTGGATGCTGCAAAAACTGTTGATGCAATTTTCATCCAAATATCTCTGTAAGTCTGGATACTCAACGTTGGGTTGTCTAAGCTCAACATTTCGAGCAAGACTGGACATCGAAAGTTGCCTGTAATGTGTACTGTCACAGTTACAACCAGATTTGTTTACGTATTAAAACAATCAGTGCCAGATCAATATCCCATAAGGGTTTAAATAGAACCTCTAAAAAGGATTATATTTTTGTGTTTTACCTTCCAGATGTCCTAGAAAGATGAAATCGATACACGTGCCTATATAAACCCAACAGACCACGGAAACCGGAAGTAGACGGTTATTGACCAAAGTAAACATTCCAGACCAAAGTATTATATATTGTCTTGATCGGGCCATCGACGCAAACACTACTATGCCCCGAAAATACCTTACACTGGAATTTAATTACAACGACTCCCGACGGGAAATAGTCACTTTTTGACCGAGGTAGTCTTTGAGACAGCATTTGTGCATATTGCCTTGATCGGGGTTACAATACAAACGCTAAACACGGCACCGGGAACGACTTAGCCAGAAGATTACTAGGGCAGAAAGTAAACAATTGTTGACAGAAATAGGCTTCTTGGCCTTCAATCACAAGCCAGTGACATTCTAAACGTTGACTATGTGAAAGAAGATTATTATATTCCAAGTATGTACTGATTTGCTTATTCATGCTCAAAGATCTTCGAGAGTGTGGAAACCAGAGCAATCAGATGATAGTTGCAATGCCTTGCTTTGTCTTTTTTGTGTATCGGTATAATTTTAGACACTTAATTTACTAGGGAATTGTCCGTGCCTGTACATTTATTATCAATGTTCATACTTCGGATATAAAAGTAAGTACCTAGTTTATCTTACAGTTTAAGTCAAAGACTCGGACAATCACTATCACTTAGTGATATACTGTTTGTAAACCTTCTGAACTGATAGGGAAAACACGAGAATTTCTCAGTGATATTTTGTGTGTTAGTGAAGATAACGATTATATTGGAATATTGACAACACATTTCTTTACGCTTGTTTATAAAATAACTGTTGGATCCTTCAGCAGCTATTAAGCTATCATAGTTATGGTTAGGTATCTGTGTGTTGTATTTTTTTATAATTGTACACCATATGTCTTGGGTCTTTTATGACGGCTGTGGACAAAAACGAGGCAAACGAAGGCAAAAAACGACGCGCGGCTATCCAAACCATTGTTATAATTAAAGCTTAGCTTCTATATGTTTATTATGCCGGATTTTTAATTTGTGAGAATCTTTCTTTCAGGACAAGGAATCCTGTAGATTTACAAAGAAAGCAACAATCTAAACAAGGTTTTTACTAAACTAATAGTTCAGGATGGGAAACCATTTTTCGCAAAATTATTTACACATCGATGTATACTGACAACAAAAAAGACAAAGATAACAGACCCACGATTTAGGCACTAAAAAAGATGAGACGAGTCATTAATCTTAATTATACAAATCTTGCCAGTTCACACTTTTTCAAAACCAATTAAAAAATGTAACTGAATTCATTTCGCTAACCTTTTAGTATTGTGTAATATGTACACGCAGTTAAGAAATTAAACTTTTATTATGATATGAAATAGTAGGACTACTTTTCATGAAAACAATGCACTAGATAATCAAATAATCTTTACTTTATTATTATTTAAATTTATGTTTTAATATTTGACGCGCTTTTTTAAAAAGGTACAAAATAGTTCTCAATAATGAAAAAGTGTAAATTAGTTCTCTAGTAAGTTCTCAGTATTTTTTAAAAATCTAATTGTTGTAACTGTAAATGTTCATTACCTAGTTAAGATCAACAAGTTAGGTGTGATGGTTGACAGCAGCCTCCTCATTGTGAAATGTCCTCTGAGCTAACCACAATAACACACCAACAGCCACTATACCACAGAAACCGAGTTAGCATAAATACTAGACACTGGCATTGCAAAGAGACTTAGAAACAAAGATCTCGCATTATGTAATTCTCAACTTATCAGTGGTCCGAAATTGATTAAAGATAATTAGTGGTTTAGATCAATTTTTTTGTAAGTTTTCCCACCTTTTGTTCGGTTTTCACGAGGAAATTGCCTTAGAATTACCGATTGATCGAACCATTAACGTGGAGTGCAATGTGACAGATTACAACGCAATAACACTTTAGGACATTAACAATAACAGCTGAGTAAATAATAGAACTTCGATTCAATTTCAGTAATAACTCCAGTGTATTGATGAGGATTTTGTCAATAAATGTCCTTTCGTCAACTAAAATTAGTGTAGAACAAAGGATACGTTAACATTTATACAATATATTAATAGTTAAAAGCCAGCTTTAACTATTAATGTTTTGAAAGAAACAGGATTTTTCCGGACATTTGCCATCGTTCAGTGAAACAAGAAATCAGTAACACTACGTTTCGAGATCTGCAATCTGATCTCTTCTTCAGGTAAAGAACTAACCTAATACATAATTATGATTAATTACTGATTTCTTGTTTCACTGAACGATGGCAAATGTCCGGAAAATCCTGTTTCCTTCACAATCCTTCCATCGTGAAAAATAACCTTCAAACAAAGAATTAATGTTTTGATCTTAAGGTTTTCCCCATAAGAAAAAAGTTAAACCTTAAGCAGTTTTATGCACTCATTTTTTCCTAGCGTTAAGTGAAATGTCTCATTTTAAAGATATAATTAATACACAACTAAGTTAAACGATTTTTATTTTTTTGTATAAAGTGTTACTATATTTCGAATATTTCACTGATGTACAAAAAATTATATTAATTTTTTTAATGAATAACCCATAAAAACTAAAAAGCTTTTGGATACATATTAATTAATCTTTTAAATTAGACATATTCTGCCGGCTTTCGAGGACTCCTAGTAGATTAGCAATTAATAAGGAACGGGTTTAAAATTTATTAATTTTTTCTGAATATTT
>NW_025788960.1:0-8290 GCF_021130785.1 Homalodisca vitripennis
AAAAAAAAGAAAGCATTCAAAAGCATAACCCTTTCCCCTCACGAAAGTTCATGAAGCGACCATTTTCCCAAAGTAAAACCCCAAAAAATTTCGTTTATCCGTTACAGATAAGAACTTTTACAGTATTCTTGAATACGTCAAATTTACAGGAGCTGTAATTTAAATTTTTCGGGGGAAAAAATAATGCGTTGAGGTAAGAATTTTTCCCCCAAAAATGGAAGTTGCCTTGCCCAAACCCTTTAAAACAAGATCCCTTTTCATCCCCAGGATACAAACCAATAAGTATTCTCCCACCCAGCTCTAAAGGACTAGAGAGGATAGTGCACTGTCAAAAAAGTGAATTCCTACTTGATAAAATTTCCCCCAATTGTATCATTGGCTTCCGTGTTTACATACAGGAGCTTATGAAGATAACTGACAATTTTCGGGTTGCTAAGATAAAGACACTATTTTTTTTTTTCAATTACGTATTTAAAGGCTTTAGTTAAGTTGACCCCCCCCTGTTATTACCCAAAATTAAAAGTTTGGGTTTTTTAAGTTGGTTATTTTTTGGACGAGTCTTATCTGTGGTAAGAGCAGAAACGTCAAACTGAGGGTGCCATATCAATGAAAAACGTTCTTTAGGTGAACCAAAAGGCCCTTAAAATTGGCAGTTACTATTTGCTTTCGTAGAATTTAAATTAAAGAATACAATTTGTTGAAAAAAATCCCAAAAAAAAGAGATTGGAGATTGCCAAGAATTTTGCATCATCCCTCCCTTTAAACCCACAAAATAAAAAAAAAAAAAAAGTATGGAGTTGAGGTGAATTGTCCAAAATGTGAAAAGAGGCTAAGAAAAGGAGCTACAGGATGTCGAAGAAGTATTATTAAGTGGTTAAACATGCCGGGAAAGGTCAACGTTTGAGAAAAATTTAGGGCCGAGTTTTTGAGCCACTAAAAATTCAAAAATTTGGTTCAAAAAGAGGCACAAATAAGTTTCAAAAAAATTTTGGAAGAGGTCCCGTGAATGTTGAAAATTTTTTCTTGTTTTTTTGTATATTCCAACACGAATTTAACTTTAATAATTTTAAAATTGGTAAAAATTTTTCCCATGGTGGCCCTCAAATAAATTACGTTATTTCAAAAACTATTTTTTTTCCCTTTTTTAATAGTGCCCTTTAAAGTTGACACAGGTCTGAGTTATTCTGTAAATCATTTGTTAAAACCGAGGAAAGGATTAAAAATTCATTATATAGGGTTTTAAATTTAGCTTTAAGAACCCATTATAACGAATATTGGCGCATTTAACCTTGAATAAAAAACAACCCCCGTCATTAAAAATTTCTAAAACAAATGTTTCCGACCCTTCAGATTTTTTAAAACGAGGTTTACTGTAACTAAATTCATTAGATGAGGAGAAAAATAAATTTGAAAAAGACCCAATGTTCCAATTTTCTAAAAACAAATACATGTTTGTAAAGCAAACAAAGTTAATAAATAACCAAAACAACGTCCCAAAAATTTCCCTAATTTGTCAATATCCCCCTTACCATTTATTACCAATCTGTCCTTACACTCGCTGTCCCAAAAAGACAAAATGCCTTCAAAAAATGTGTGTATGGGGGGTAAAAATACCCCTTTTAACAATCATAATGGAAAGCTGTTCTAAAGAGATTGAATGTCCAATGTTTGGGCAACATTACCTTTTTTAAAAGAATTTTTACTCTGCATTTAAAAAAATTTCAAAAATATTTCACAATAAAATCGTTTTGGAAATCAAAATTCAAGTGAAAACTGTCTTCAGTTATTAACTAACGGGGGCAAAAACATTTTCTTTCTTTACAAGGGTAGACCCCGTTTTTCCTTTTAAATAGTAAAGGTAAGTAAATGTTATTGTTTTGTTTGTAAATTGTAAATATAAAAGTTTTTATTTATTGTTAGTAATTTATTTTCATTAAAAAAGGGAGAACCTATTGTAATTCCAAAAAACCCATTTACATAATTTTTAGACTTTTGTTTCATTTTTTTGGAAGGTACGATAAACGAAGTTTTTTTTTTTGAAATGGCAAAAAATTTATTTTTAACATAACCATTGTTTAAACAAACGATTGATTAATTATTTTGAACAATTAACTTAAAAAATCAAACAACAGCGTAAAAACTTCAAATAAATACCAAAGGGGAATATTTCAATTTTACAAATAACATTTGATTATTAAAAATGGCAGCAATTAAAAAAATATATAGGCATGCTTTGAAAGTGAAAGAATTTTTTTGGGCTTCAAAGTTGGACTCATACCGAAAAACCCCTTTTGAAATTTTGGAAAGAAAAACTAAAAACTGGAAGGAGCAATATGGTCTCTTCAGTTTCCAATTTTGGTTGTAATAATTTTTTTTGATCAGTAAAATTAAATTTATATTTTAATTTAAACATACAATTTTTTATTGAAGACTATAGAGACTTTTTTATCATTGATAGTCTGGATTAAGATTAAATTAGTATCAAAGGGTTTCATTCTTTTATATAAAAACCGGGTCCATTAGCACCCCACCCGTATTTTTTTATGGGCAAAAAATTCAAAGATTTGATAACCTATGATTATTTTTGTTGATGTTGTTTTTATATGAGCCCAACCCCGGGCCCTTGTGGGGTAAGTTGGGGAAATTTTGGGGGATTTTTCATCAGACTTTTGATTTTAAAAATATTCGGCTTATTATATAAAAATATTATATAAAAAATAGACTGTTTTAAAAAAACCCAAAATTCTGAAAGGGGAAATTTAAAAAGGACCTACACTGTTTTCGGGGGGTTTTATTGGGCAATTAATATATTTCCAATTCAATATTACAAATCGACAAATATGTTTTAAAAAAATAAAAGGAAAAAGAAAAATTCCCTAATTATAATTTAAAAAAATTTACTAACGTTCAAAACAACAAAAAACCAACTGGCTGCTTTAAAAAACAAAAAAAACCCCCAAAATTTAACTTTCCCTAGTATCATGGAATAACCACTTTTGTGAATGGAGGGGGAATTCCCCTGGGGGACGGACCCAAACCCCCAGTTGAACAAATCTCATATTGTGGGCAATATTTCACATATTTTCCAATTCATGATGACTATCTTTATTTTTGCATAATCTTGGAGATTAGCATGGCAACAAATGTTAAGAGAATGAGAAAGTAGTATAGTTGTCCCTATAGATAGAAAGTTATAGACCATTTCCCTGTCCAAAATATTTGTAAATTCTTGTGTTTATTTCTTACATTAAAAACAATTTTAAATAATAAATTGAAATCATAGCTAAATTAATAAATCGTAATATGAATTTTTCCCTTTAATAAAAACACGCCCTTTCTAAAAAGAACCGAATAACGGTGTAGCGTAGGCCATTAAAAGTCTCCCCTAAAAATTTACAAAAGTAATTTTTAGATTTGCATAACACTGCCTTTCAAAAATAATTGTTAATGGTCACTAAAAAGAGGTACCAGTTAACATCTGGGGGGTTAAACGTTTTTTGAAATTCTTTAAAAATTTATAGATTCTATTTTTGCTTGCTTCGTCTTAAATTTATTGGTGCTCCCAACTCCCAAATATAAAAAAATTTTTTTTCCAAAACTTAAAAAATCATTAACAAAATTTCTTTTGATTTAAAATTTGTTAAATGTTTTTTGTGGGAGGAAAACCGGCGACACCCCATTTTAAAAACTAGTTTTTTTTAAAGGCAGTTGTGTTAATCTAATAATTAAATTTGGTTAGTAAAGGGGAAGTGTACAAAAATACGAATTTTTTTGTTAAACCAAAACAATAAAAGACCTGCTAAAGGGAAATATTTTTCACCATCAACTAAATGACATGTACTTCAAATTTTCCCAACGCCAAAAATTAATCATTCGCTTACCCATAACAAGCTTTACCACCCAAAAAACCCAAACGAACAAACCCTATCCCGAGAAAACCCTAAAAAGACAGCTAAAAAGTACAAAATTCTGAATACAAAGTAAGAATTTAAACTTAAGCCGATGCCAAAATTAACAAAAATCTTTTGATCCACAAGAGGAGCCATTTTATGTAAAGCACAGAACCCGGGTTATTATTGAAACGTAAAGCATATATAATAAAAAATATTTAACGTCGGCCGTTCTATTTTTGGGGGGAGGTAAAAAAAATTTTTGTTTACCATATAATTTTTTTACTCGATACATTTAAAGACCTCCCGTTGTCATAGGTAAATTAATTTAAACAGGTCAGCAACCTAAAGATATAAAAGAGGGATTTTCAGACTTTTTAATTCGTGGGGACTGTGTTTTAAATATTACGTGGATGATAATTGGTTTAAAGTGTATCGAGCTAAGAAAAATACAATTAGAAAACATATTGTGTAATATTTTTTAACCCTTTTGACATCCTCCTATTTTACCATTACCAAAATTAGTGCGGCTGATGATTGACTTTTTTTAGAAAATATTTATGCATCTATAAAAAACATTAAAAATTTTTTTTGCTGTACATAGCAAAATAGTTCTCAACTCCTTAATAATATACGTTGACTCGTTGTAAAATGTCTTGGTACCCGTAGACCCACTTTTCGAAATGGGTCAGGTTCTGAGGATAAATTTGGTTCCCTGGTAAAATGGAAACTAATTTGAGCTAAAGGTGCATTAGAACTTCTTGAGGAATTATGATGAGTTTTTTTTTTTTTAAAATAACATTGCAAAATGAGAAAGCCGGAACAGAAAGACACCCATTTTTTCTTAAATCTATTGGTGACAATTTTATAAAAGTTTGTACAGAGATGTTGCTGTTATAGTGGAAAACTCTGATCCAAGAAACCCTTTACTTGAAGCGAAGCTGTTAAATCTGTCACCCCCAAAATCCCAAAGACAATTCACCTTTTACATTGAAGTAGATTTCAGTAGTGGCTTCCCGATCGTCAATATACAATTTTGTAGTAGTTTGTCGCTCATACAAACCCTTAGATAAACTATCCTTATATTTGTTAGCATCTAGATTGTTTAAATAATGTTATATACCTTTAATAATGTAAGTTACCTTTTTATTACATAAACTCTAGCTTGACTATATTGACACTATTTTATTCTTTATTGCTCGTGAATTAATTATTATGTATTCTCTTTCTCTACCCTGGACTGGGTAATCAGGGCAACTATCAAGCAGATTGCCATGCCCGCTGCTTCGTTATATGGAGCAGCAACCATCTCACGGCGGTTGTATCACATGCCACATACAGCTGTATGTATACCATGATGGCTGCGACTTTTATTTTATGAAGGTTAAAAAGTCACTGTTCAACATATTAGTTGTTCGAAACGAATAATGACACCTCAAGCTCAGTATGGTCAATAAATGACGTGTCCGTGCCATTAATTACAAGCACTTAGCAAGAGGAGTTCCTTGGTTAAGTGTTTTGCGTTTCTGGTCAAGGGGAAACCCAATGAAAGTAATTTATTGAAGAACAAAATAATGTTCAACTCTAATCGAGATGTGCCAACTTAGAAACATTTATCCTTGACTATATAAACAATATTACCCCTACAGCTAGTATAGTAATTGGGTCTTTGTTAATTTGTAAGCTCAATGGTCAGTATGTTTCGTTAGTCTTTGACTCGGATAAGGTCATTTTTCTAGTAAAATTCGTCATGTTTATCACAATCACAACCACAACCAGGAGTTTGAAAATCGTGTAAACATACACCTGTAAACAAACACCATTAGTTATTCAGTACATCATCCTAAAATAAAATCTTTGTAAAGGTGTGCTTAAGTGTGTTAGCTATTTTAATTGACTACTTTTTGAATTGTACATTTTTCATCCGTAATGGCCACTCGAGAGTTTTTATGGAGTGTTTTTCAGAGGTACTATTGTTACCAAAATTATGTCCTTTGACTCCTAAAATAAGTTAATATTTTGCATATCGAAAATAATAACAATTGGTAAAATATATATAGAGCGACGAAACTATAAAAATACAAAACCACCTTTAAAATGTCTCTCCAATTTAGTATATAGTAAACTTTTACCATTATTATCCATTACAATGCATTTTTTAGTGAGGAACAGGAAAGCTAATTAACTAGTGTTGACTTTGTCACAACAAAATTTTTTCCAAGAAATGTTCAGGTCATGTGTGGTAACCCAAAACTGTTCACTTACACCAATCTTTTTAAAACAGTGTTTAATGGCTGAGCATGATAAGCAAACCCAGTTTTTATATAGCATATTAACAATCATCGATACTTCAATACGAAAAACTATCAATCAATACTAACTGTATCTAAAATAACTAAATTAAAGTCTCATGTTTTCAAGTAAATAAAATTAGTTTAAACAATTACGGAAATGTCAAATAATGAAAGGAACCATAAACTTTAATCAAAATTAAATCAGCGGCAAGCAAAAAATATCATTTAAATAATATTCGAAAACGTAAACAACATATCTATGAAATCGAGATAGGCACATTACATCATCTTTAAGGGGTAACTTTATAATAAGTGGCTTATAC
Source organism: Homalodisca vitripennis (assembly GCF_021130785.1). Classification (NCBI taxonomy): domain Eukaryota; kingdom Metazoa; phylum Arthropoda; class Insecta; order Hemiptera; family Cicadellidae; genus Homalodisca; species Homalodisca vitripennis. The sequence goes on from NW_025788960.1 coordinate 6,508, forward strand.
TCGTTATTCTCGTTTGTTCGTTATCTAATGGTTCAATGTATTATCATAAGGAATGAGATTCGATTAGATACAATCTATTTAACCTTAACATATGATTTCAACTTAAATAGTTTTACAGTAATTTTAAAAACAATAAACTGCAAAAAGAAACTAAATATTTTGAGTCTATTGAAAATGGCGATAAATATAATGGAAAATAGGAACTATGCGAAGAATTCTCTTACCAATACACAAGATTTGTTTTAATGGCATCAAATATTAGTTTGGCTCCTAGTAACCCCATGGGGAAAAAATTCTTTCGGTACGGTATAATAATCGACCGGTTTTTTTTATATTGAAATTGGCGAACTTAATAGGCTTTTACTTAATCATAACCAATCGATAGGAATCTAATTCGATATGATTGAACAAAAAATAAATAATCTATATCAACAGCTGGAATCACACTTCAAATAATACACGTAGGGTAATAATTTCAAAATTTTACAGAATAACATTACATTATTAAAAATGGCAGTCAATTAAAAAAAACTTCTGTGGGATTTTACCGACCACACTAGTATGAATGAACACAAAAATAGAAATTTATAGAAACAAAAGATGATAGAACAAAAAAACAACTCTTCAATTACAAAATTACAAACATACAAGCAAATTTTCCCGGTATTTTGATCGGGTTTTGTTGTCGCGTTATTTATTTTCTGAAATCCCGAAGGCAGGCCGCGGGATCCTATTTGAGGTACAAATTTTTTTTCCATTTCAATTCCAAATTTTTATTTTGTTAGCCCCCCAAATTTGATATTTTTACTGAGGTTAACCAGGGATTTTTTTTTTGCACCCGGGGGGCCCAATTCCGCCCCGTGGGGCCGGGGGGGCACGATTTTGGGTGGGGAATGTGTCAAAAAAAAAAATTTTTTTTTTTTTTTAATAAAGAGTTTAGTTTGGAAAAGATTGTTTTTTTTAATTTTTTGTTTTTGGGGAAAAAGTAGGGGTAAAACGGAAGTAAAAAAGCGATCACCGGAAGGGGGCGGCTGCAAAGTTTTTACTAGACGCTCGATTTGACCCCGTTGGGATGGGGAGGGGTTTTGGGTAAGACAATTCCGTTTTTTTTGACGAAAAAGTTCTACGTAATTTTAAAAAAAAAAAACGAAATGGAAAAAATTCTGTTTGGGGGTGGGCGGTAAATCCCCAAACCAAAAAAAATATACAGATGTTTAAAATGAAAGAATGTTTTTCGTGGCTTAACATTTGGGCTCTACCCAAAAACCCCCTTTGTGAAAAATTTTTGGGGAAAGAAAAAAATATAAAATGTGGAGGAGAAATTGGTTTTTTTTCCATTTTTGGGTTTTAATAATTTTTTTTTCACTGAAATATTTAAAAATTTTTATTTTAATTTAAAACAAAAAATTTTTTTTGAAAACTATAGAGACTTTTTATGTCGATTGTATTTGGGTAAAGAGTAAAAATTTGGTATCGGAAAATTCATTTTCAAAATAAAAAACCCGGGGCCGCTTATCGTACCCACCCCTTTTTCCCCCATTTACAAAAAAGGGTTTCTCATTTATTAGTGGGAAATTAAAAAATTTTAAAAATTTTTTTTAATGTAAGCGGGCCCCTTTTGGGTTTGGGTTTTTTGTAAAGTTTTTAAATTTAGTTTTTTAAAAAAAGTAAAGGGAGATTTTTTTTGTAAATTTTTTTTTTTATAAATTTTTTAAAATTTTTGTTTTCCTTTTTAAAATTGAAGTTCAATAAAATGACCCCTTTGTAAAAATAAAAAACGGGG
>NW_025788961.1:0-8717 GCF_021130785.1 Homalodisca vitripennis
TCTTATTCAATGTATTTCAATCCACGTGTTTGTCAGTAATCAATTATTTGTCAAAGTTGTCAAATCTTATTGTTACTTTTTATATTGTGCATGGCAATTAATGGAAGTAATATTTAAAAAATGAACATTTTGACAGAATATCTAAAAACTCAGTGATAAGTGAATAGCCCGTTTCCATGTGTTAGGGAGGATACTAAAATGTTAGAGCGTGTGATAATCAGTTTTAGAACTAACATGTAACATATAATTTCCACTCTATCTTTTCTATTGTTTACTATGACAGAAAGAGATAAATTTATTGAAAGCTTGGGATCAAGGTATAAACCTTAACAAATATTTTAAACAAGGTTGGAATTTGAAATATGTACAAGTATTAGGATGGATGAAGAAAGTCTCTCCAATTAAGTTGTAATACGTTTGGAAAATCTAGTATAGTATTTTAATGGCGTGTGTAATTGTAATAAAATAGTTCGAGATACATTTGCAAGAGAAACTGATTTTCCAAAATTTGAATTAAAAATACGTCAACGATGAACAGAAGTTTAAAAGGACAACTGCACAAAACTAAAATTAGAAGATTTTCTACAACTATGAACATTAATGGAAAGGAGATGTCGCGAAAAAGAAGGACAGACACATGTAGTGAATATTGGGAAAGTGAATAACAAATTCAGGGTTTAAAAACCCAATCAACCAAGTTTACATGCTCAGATAATACATACAGTAAATGCGGATTCCAACACAAAATTGTAAAATATTCTGCAAAACCATAAAAATATTTCATTTATAAAGAAACTTGATATTTTCAAGGGTTTACAAGTTTAAAAGGAAAGTAGAGTAGGTAAAGATTCAGAAATTATTCAGAGTTGAAAATAAAATTGGTCGAGGTAGTGTTCCTGCAGCAGACTATCTAGGCGATGGCTCTAGTCAGTCTTTTTGGATGGATATCATGACCGATTAGGTACAGTTATACAAGTTAAATTCTTGCATATACTGCTGACGAATCTCAACCATACATTTATTTTTAATTGGCTAAAAATTATTCAAGATGTATTAATTTAAGTAGGAAATAAAATGAATTCCCTAGATATGTTTTGAATTTAAGTTTTGGGTTTTGACATAAACTACTAAATTTAGGATTATATTAATTTGGCAATTATTTAGAATAAGGTCAAGTTGTGGGACAGAAACGGAATTACCAAAGGCTCCTTCAAATAGAAGTTGAGAATGAAAACAGCCCCGCTCGTATATTACAACGTCCTCATGCCGTACTAGCTATCTGCTGGGCCTATTCGTAATTTTGGTTGATCAGACGTAACAAACAAACATACGTCTCTATGCCATAGAGTAAAAAGAGATGGATACTATCTTGAGGTAGGTTTTTCGTGTAAAGCTGGCAGTATTTGCCAACACTAAGTTTAAAGGTAGCACTAACTAATCTTATACACGATTTATACGATCCAATATACTCATTTACATTCATGTATACGCTCAATGGTGTGTTTAGTTACTAATCTGGAGCCTATTCCCGTTATTTTCGAATATTATCTATACCTTCCTATTGCTATTACATTGACTTAGATTTTCGTTATTTTCTATCCTTATTAATAGTTTTCTTCTAATTGTTATACACTGCCTGTTATTTATTTTTTAAATGAGTACTCAATGTCTATCAATAAATAAGAGGTTAGTGTTTCCGAATTAGATGTGTAAGTTTTGGTGTGACCAACATCAAATCAGTTTCACAACGAGGCTGTATGGAACAATAGGTCTCTAGTCTGTCTTGTGAACGTTAATATCATCTCTCACTTCTTTTTTTTCACGTTTTGTTTATTGAGAGTAACATTATTTAGTTCTATGTCTGTGTAGCAGCGTTGCCAATCGGGTGGTAATTACCACATTTTGTGGTAATTTAAGGTCTCGGTGGTATTTCAGGTGGTAATTTTGCCCCGGTGGTAAATTGGTGGTAACTTTAAATTAATTAGGGAAAACAACGAACACTGAGAATTCCGCTTTCAGGTAACCTGATTGATTTCCCATTCAAAAAAATTGTTCAAAGAACTACAACAGATAAAAGTGTCAAACGAGCAGAATTAAAATTAGCCGGCCTAATTGCAACCAACAACCTGCCCTTTTCGCTGATGGATACATTGATTCCGCTGTGCAAATCGGTCTTTCCGGACTCAGAAATTGCTGCTAAACTGTGTATGAAACGCACTAAAACAACAACTGTGATTAAAAAAGCCTTAGGTCCCGCATTCATGGAATTGATTTACCAAAAACTAAGGGCACCAGGATCGTTTTTCTCCTTGATCATGGATGAGACAACGGATCAGGCATCGTTAATCAATGTGCCCTCACAGTTATCTATATTGATGATGTAACTGGAACGCCAAAAACTAATTTATTTGACATGTTTGAAGTCAAATCTAGCACTGCTGATGAAATTTATTCACTGGTATGATGAACTCGCTGAAATCAAAAAATATACCCATTGAAAACTTAGTGGGATTTAGTTCTGACACATGTAATGTGATGGTGGGGCAGCATCATTCGGTTTTTTCACTTTTGAAAATAGAAATCCCTCACATTGCATGTGTCAAGTGTTCTTGCCACATGATCCACCTGGCGGCAAGTAAAGCATGTATGAAGTTACCAAAGACAGTGGAGGATTTGCTCCGAAATCTTGGGGCTCACTTCAGCAGAAGTTTTGGGAGACAGTCTGCCTTTGTACAGTTCCAAGAGTTTTTTTCAAGAGGAAATCCACAAAATACTATCACCAGCAGTAACAAGATGGCTGTCATTAAAATCTTGCGTTGACAGAGTGATTGAACAATTTCAACCGTTGAAGGCCTACCTGCTGACCGCTTCTGTCGAAGACCCGTCAAACACAGTGGATAGCATGTTAGCTGCTATGAACAACCAATTTATCTACTTATACTTGGAGTTTATGTCTTATGTTCTTGGTATGCTAACAGATTTTAATGTAATGTTCCAATCCGAAACACCACTTCTCCATAGATTGCGACCAGAGGTTCACAAGATGCTTCAAGATCTGTGTACAAACTACATGGACTTAAACTACATTAAAAATACACCCATCATGTCCATTGAGCATTCAAACCCCCGTCATTTCCTGCAATTAGAACAAATATATTTAGGCATTCAGGCAACAGAAACATTTAATGAATTAAAGAAAAATGCAGAAAAGAAAGATATTGAAGTTTTCTTAAAAAGTATTTTAAGCTTCTATGTGGAATTGGTCACACAAATCAAATCTAGATTTGATTTTTCTGATGAAGTTTTTGATGTCCTCAGTGTCTTGGAGCCAAAAAGTGCCCAAACCTTCAAAGTAAGGTCTTTGGCTCATGTCATTAACAGATTTCCCGTTCTGAAGAAAGTTGTTGATGTCCAAAAACTCGACAATCAGTGGAAAAGTCATGCTTTGCTAGACTTCAAAGAGCATAAACTTGATGCAAATGAGTCTGCTATGCAATATTGGAAGGCTGTATTCAGTCTAAAGACAGTCGCTGGAGATGCTATGTTTACAGAAATACAAAAAGTGTTTAACTTACTTTTTATACTGCCATTTTCAAATTCATCTGTCGAACGAATATTCAGTGAACTGAAGCATTGCAAAACCAATGACAGAAACAAATTGAAAACAGAAACAGTCGTTTCATTGATGGGTACAAGGGAAGGAATCCGAAATAGCGGTGGATGTGTTAAATTTGAACCTACCAAGGAAATGCTCACAAGAAATATATGGCAATAAGAAATTAGGCCTTATTATTATTATTTGGCTTTTAAAAAAACTAAAACTGTGTTAATATAGCCAAATATATTGTGATTCATATTTTGGTCATCAAGTGATATATTGTGAAATAAATTTTGTGTGTATATTATATATATAATATATTATATATAAATAAATATTTGAACCTGAGTTATAGAGTAGGCTAAACACATCATGGTAATGCTAGCCTTCTAAGGTTTTAATTTCAAGACTATGTGTGCCTAGCACTTTGCCTGACATTAAAAAATTGTGGTTAACACATTTAAAAACAGTGATCTAGTGTAATTTTTTCCATAAAGCTACAAGTTGAGTTAAAGGAAAAAAGTGGATTTTTTAGAACAACACATAACAGTTCATGTGATTTATCATACAAATTTTATTAAACTGTACATCAGTAAACAACCTATTTTGGAGGTAGGATATCATGAAAGAGTGTTGTAAGTATTTTTGCTTAACCTTGCATGTTTGGTTTTGGTAGGCCTTTCCTAAAATAATACTTTGTAGGCCTATAGTATGTTCAAACCTAAAGCCTGTGCTTAGCTGGTTGACAGTGAGATTTTAGAAGTCATTTACATATTATATTCCTTTACTCCTTCTTTGAATCACAGCAGGATTGCATGATTAATGTCTGCTTTATCAGTTTACAAGTTTCTATTTAAAAACTTTGGCATGGATCCAAGCTCATTGAAAGTTAAATTTGTTTTTCTGAAACTAACTTTTTCATGCAAATTGTCTCTGTAAAAAAGTAAAAAGTTAATTTTTTTTACAATATAAGTTATGATATTATGCTCTAAAATCAACCATATTCAATGCAATAAAAAATCCTGCTCGTTAAGCCATTTAAGAGTGTCTAACCTAGAAAACCTGGAAAAGTCAGGGAATTTTATATGTTCAGTTTGGTAGACACCCTGCATTTACAAATATAGACTGTCATACGATGTCGATAACACACTTTAGTAGCCTAAATATACTTTTAAAGCAAGGTGGTAATTTGGGCTCATAGGTGGTATTTTTTTCAGGTACTGGTGGGAATTTTCCAAAAGTGGATTGGCAACACTGCTGTGTAGTGAATTGTTATTGACGCCTTCTGACCGGTTGTTTAGTGTTCGTGACTGAAATTTTTAATATAACAATTTGAGACAAAGGTAAATAAGTTAGTGGTTTATTATTTCAGTAGTAATACTAGAATTAAAAATGTGTTGCATGAAAATTAAAGTTTAGTACTGATTAAAGGTTAGGAACACTTGATGATATTTCTCTTCATCTTTGAATTAATATTTAAAGCTAAGAAAAAAATATATAATTCAATTAACAAGCTCTGCTTTGCGTTTTTTGTTTATTTGTTGATTTTTTAATGAAGAGTGTTTAAGATGTTAATAGTATAGCAATATGGGTAGGGTAAGATAAGCGGACCCGGTTTTTCATATTGAAGAATGTAATCATCAATAACTATATTCGCACCTCAAATCCTGGACTATCAATCGATATAAAAGTATCTATAGTCCTCAATAACAATCATATGTTTTAAATTAAAGTATGAATTTAATATTTACAGTGATGAAACATTATTATAACCAAAATTAGGAAGACTGAAGACAACCAAATTTGCTCCTCTCAAAGTTACAGTTGTTTATTTTCCACAAATTTCACACAATGGGTTTTTCGGTACAAGTCCAACATGTTGAAGCCACGAAAAACATGTCTTTTCATCTTTCAAAACAATGTTGTGTAGTTTTCTAAAATTGACTGCCATTTTTTATAATCAAATGTTACTTATGTAAAATTGAAATATACCTTACACGTATTATTTGAAAGTGTTTACAGCTGTTGATATAGATTGTTTAAGTTAATTCTTCAAAATGATTAATTAGTATTGATTATATCGATGGTTATGATTAATTAATACTGTATCGTTTGCCAATTTCAATAAAAAAAACCGCGTCCGCTTATTGTACCATACCCTAGCAATATAATGAAATAAACGTGTGTAGAGGCCTAGGCTATAAAACTAAAGTAAATTATTTTACCTAAAAGGGAGAAAATTCTACTTGAGTGGGGCGGTAAGCCACCTGGTAGGGAGGTTAAATATGTTTGTATTTTATCAGTACTATACCTCAAAGAAAATTTATAAAATAACTACAACAAATATTACGATAAATTTGCATTTTACTGCTATCTACAAGCCTTATTACTAAAGTAAGGGCAGTCACCTTGTATTTAAATATTGGCAGGTTCAAATGCTGCAGTGTAAGAAGTGGCCATTATAACAATCAAACTGTTGATTAGAAATATCTAAACTATTGAATATTATAAACATTTAACCTATAGATATCTATAATTGACTAATTAGCCTAATAATTGCCAGCAGCTTTTATTTTACAGAAAATATTGTTCAAAATTATACTGGTATCAATTTACAATAACGTAACCATGGAAAGGTATGTTCATTTTTTTTTCCTGAAAACTACAATTTTTTCCTGAAAACAATAGTGAAGAAAAAATTCGTCGGCAACAAAAATCAAAGGAGTTACGATTTTTTTTAAATCCTCTGAAAACTCTGTTTTTGACAGTCACCTCTGGCAATTTTACTGAAATGATGCTGGACTAGTACGTTAATCCTGTCAACGATGCCTGCCCGCTGCGCACTGCTTGCTCTTTTAGAAAAAAAATTAACTTGAGCTTGCAAAAGTCGAATCCCAGATCACGTGATGCCCCTGATCCTTAACCCTCCAATTGTTGTTCGACAAAATTTTGTCGGTTATTTCCATCCTTAACACAATAATGCCCGAAAGGCATCAATATAATACAATAATATACTTTCCCCCCAGTTTATATGCACCTGTGATAATAATACTTGGCTATAAATGCCCAACCCATAAAAAAAGTCCATTTTTCATGGTCACGGTATTGTAAATAAATACCATTATCCTAAGTTAATTCAAACAAAGTGGAATCATTTGCAAAGTGATTAGAGTAGACTTTAATAAGTGGCCTACACTCTTTATTCGGTTGTTTTTATCCGAATGAATAATTCCAGGAGACTTTAATAAGTGGCCTACACTCGTTATTCAATTGTTATTATCGATCTATTTGATATATTATCCAAATTCGATATTATATATTAATCGTACGAAACAAGAGTTTATAATCAATGTACAACAAGAATAATAAATTGCAATTTTTAATAAGATATAAATTTTTTACAATAACATTACAAAATAACAAAATCCAACTATGGCTTAGACATACACATCAGAAATAGTATACGTTACAATATTAATAGACTGCGCGGATAGCAGTTAGCTACGCTTTTGTGATGGCAGTAGCCAAATCCACATGTATATCAAGAAATTTATCACACAATTTTCTCATATTCATCATCATTTCCAAATTCTCAACAAATTGGTTACTTCTTGCTGTTTATTGTTCACATGACAAATGACTGTAGTATCAAATTATTCATTAGGATAAAAAGAACCATTCGATAAAAACAACCGACTAAAGAGTGTAGGCTGCTTATTAAAGTCTACCCAATAATTCAATATTCCAATTTATTTAACAAAACATAAGATTCTTACTTATTAATTACATTAATTTATTAGACAATACACAGCAAGAAGTAACTAATTTGTTGATAATTTAAAAATGACAATGAATATGAGGAAATTATGTGATAACTTTATATATATATATATGGGTTTGGCTACTGCCTTCACTAAAGCGGTTTCTCAACTGTTATCCACGTAATCTATAAGTATTGTAACGTATTTCTGATATGTATGTATAGGCCATAATTAATTGGATTTGTTATTTTGTAATGTTATTTGTTAAATTTGTTACCAAAAATTGTAATGTATTATTCTTGTTGTAAATAAATTATAATTCTTATTTCCTACGATTAATATATAATATAGAATTTGGATAATATATAGAATATTTATTTGGATACTAACAATCTAATAATGAGTGTAGGCCGCTTATTAAAGTCTCCCTGTGATCAATGATATCGGAAAGAACAATGACAATGAACATGCACTTTTTTGTCAAAATGTACTTATAAAAACTGAACATTGTTTCAAATGGTTACAAGATAATGATTTCTTTAAATACAAATGGTCCAGTTTGTAGTAAGGAGTTAAAAACTAGAATAAATGGTGGTTAAGTAAAAACAAACACGATGTTACAAAAAACCGTGATTGAAAAGGCTTTTTAACTCTAAATTTTGTTTAATGAATATATTGTACATTGATATTATCCGGAGACCAGTTTTTTGTTACCGAGGACCTAAAAAAACTACATTATTAGAAAGAACAACTTTATTTAACTTAGGCCTACTGTAAAAATTACATTTCATTATTACAAATTGGTTGTTGTTTTCTGCCTTGCAAAAGGAAGCGATGTCACGGATGAGGGCAATCTGTCCCTATCCACTATTTATTTTAGATTATAAAGTATACATATGTGTATGTATTACTAATAAATAAAGTTAAAATTGATATTAACGAGCGCTCATGTTATCTGAGGTTGCGTTTAGGTACTATCTCTAGGGATGTTTTTCATTTTTCACAAGAAGTGGCAAGGGCCATTTTCAATCTCTATTTTCCCGACCTCAGATCATGTGCCAGATTGTTCAATGTGATGGTGTTGGAAAAGTTGGACGATCTGGGATGTGATCTGAAGTCGATTAAAAACATATTATCCCTCTAGATAATACCCAAATTCAAGATCAGATAAAGCATTGATAAAGATCAAATTCAGAGCTCTTGTAAAGGTTATCTTTTATTTTGGTGCAAACTAGTAACATATGTATGATGACCTACTCTAAACCTACGTATATATCGTGTAATAACTAGAAGTAGACAGACAGAGTAGGCTACTTCTCGTTGACATCGCTTTCTTTTGGAACACAGAAAACAAGAAC
>NW_025788962.1:0-8793 GCF_021130785.1 Homalodisca vitripennis
TTCTTTTGTTTTCCAGCTGCATACAAAAAGATTGCCAAAGTTTTGACTATGCCCCATCCACGATACTTGCAATCTGTTACCTCAAATTTAGGAACTGGTAGCTCTGGAATAGATACTACTCATATTAGATATCTAAAAAAAGTTATCCTGTATGAAAGAAAATGAAAATGTATGTAGCTTACTTATTGATGAAATTTATGTAAAACCAGAAATGAGCTATGCAGGTGGTAAATTGGAAGGACTAGCTCATAATGAAAACCAAAACTCTATTGAATTAGCAACAACCATTCAGTCATTTATGATAAGCTCACTACTTTCACACAATAAAGATGTTGTAGGGTTATTTCCTGTAGAGATTTAACCAGTGATTATTTGTATAGTCTAATTTTACAAGTATTGAAAACGTTAACTGATGTTGGGTATATAGTGTTAACAATTATTTCCGACAACAATGGTGTTAACAGAGCTATGTTTACAAAGCTTTGTGGTGGAACACTTAAGAGTAGTTTTTTTCAATCCTTATAACAAACAACAGGAATTTTTGTTATATTTGACACTGTTCACCTTTTTAAATGTATGAAACAACTGGCTGAACCAATCAGACAGTAATCAATCATTTATATTCCCTGACGTTTATGATAGTAAAAATACTCATTTTGCAAGTGTTTCACATCTAAAAATTATTAAAAAATTAGAAGAAAGTAATGTTGTTAAAACAGCCCCATTATTAACAAAAAAGTTTAATTTCCAACTAATATTGAGAGACAAAACGTAGATTTATGTGTAAAACTGTTTGATGTTAAGAAAATAGCTGCTCTAAAGCACCATGCTACTCAAAATAACAATAATGCATTTTTTGGCACAACAATGATTTTAGAGATAATTCTTACGTGGTGGAAGATTGTTAACGTAAAGAACCCCTTCAAAGGTGTGAGGTTTAATGATAAGTTTTGTAATCCAGAGCATACGTTGACGGATGAAAGTGTGTTATATTTAATGAAGTTTGTTGAGTGGTTAGAAGCATGGGACAGCTTGCCAGTTCAAGGGGAGGAAACGGGTAATAGAAGGAAACGAAATGGCAAACTCACTTTGGACACTCAAACTGCCTTGGTTCACAGTGTAAAGACTATAATAGTTGTAATTAAGTACTTAATAAATAGTTTTAAGTATAAATATGTACTAATAGGTAAATTTCAAACAGATAACTTAGAAGCGAGGTTTGGGCAGTACAGACAAATGTGTGGAAGATGCTACAATATTTCTGTTGTACAAGTTCTTGAGGCAGAAAAAAGAACTGAAAGCTGACGCCTAATAAAGGTTGTATCAGCTTCTAATAAGATATTTGAGATCAAAGATTTAATTTTTACAGACCAAGTGACCTTGTTGAAGAAAGTGATAGTTTTGATTTTAATGATATTGATTTTGAAGATGTAATTAAAGCATTAAATGATGTTGCCATATCAGAGAATGACTTAGTAGCCTTAGTTTACATAGGTGGGTACATATGTTTCAAAATGCTAAAGTCGAATACTTGTAAACAATGTGAAGAATGCTTTGTAGAATACAAAGAGCTAGTCTCAAATGTAAAAAAAGAAAGATTAATAAGTTAAGCCAATAAATAGTAACTTTTATAATAAGAATAACTTTTGTATTGCTTATTTCATTTACCTAATAATTCCAAATGAATTAAATATTTATGTACTATGATGAAGTATTTGTGCTAAAGGGATACTCCTGAGATAGGATAGCTACCTTCACCGGTTATGCTGAAATATTGATAAGTTTCACGGTGAGTCCTGGCGGCCAATGCTATTCTTACGAGACGAGCGCTGATCGCCCGCCCCTTACTGTGACGTCACAACATGAGCAGCGCGGCCTGGGATTCTAGTGTGGCCTTGGCTCAACACGCCCGTCCGGTGTTCCGCGGGCTCAACACGCCCATGCGGGGGTGTCGGGGGCTCAACACGCCCGTCCGACTGGTCAGGGCCGCTAGGGCCCGACTGCCTTGCCAGCTCCACGCCTCCTCTATAAAAGAGTTGTGGTGGGGGTTGCCTGTTATGGTGGGGCTGGCATGCAGTAGGGCATTGCTTGATTTATTATACATTTTCTAATTCCATTTACATAAATTTACTGTCTTATCTCTTTTGATTTTCTACGACCAAGTATTGTTTTTCCCTTTTTATTACTTGGGGACTCAAAAACACTTCGTTACAGCCTTTATAATTTACATTTCCCTTAGTATTTTTTGTTCCACAGTTTATTCTTACCTTTTATCCTGATACAGAATAATATTTTACATCCATACATAGATTCACAGCTCAGAGAACCTTACGTTTGTTGAAAATCAACTAAGATGGGTTTGTATATTTGTCTTTTAACTTATAGTAACATTGTTTTTTATACCTAAGGACTACATATTTACTAAAGTTGTACGATTGATAGTACATTAACAATGACACTATTTACGTATTTGGTACTATTTTTAATATTTTTGAACATTTAGGACCTGGAATTAGTGCATTAGTTTAAAAGCGCAGTCTAGCGAATCTTCACCTAGCATAGTTCTTATCGACTGCTTTAAAAGGAAGTCTTTGGAGTCAAAAATTCTGACCTTATTTTTAGGACATTTTATAGGTAGGTAGAATAATACTTACCTAATTGCTGAAATCCAAAACTGAAAAGTTATGGGCTTCTCTTTAGATAAATTACTTTAGCTTCTCAGAGATTTATATATATATATATTTATATATATATATATTATATTTATTATTAATCGGAAGAAAGGCATAATCAGCTTCGGTACAAACAATACTAAGACCGGAAATCTATTAAAAATATAACTATAAAATATAGGTACAACTTAAACATATTTTCTTGATCATGGGAAAGAAAGATTCAAATTCAACATTGAACGTCGGAAAATATAAGTAACTAGAACCAGAAGCGTTGATACAGGTTGAAAAAAACCTACCGTAGTCACGGGTAAAATGTTTAGTCGTTAACGTAAACAGATACCATTATTTAAAGCTGCTCTACTTTATCCTGTTGTTTAAAACATCAATTCGTTAAAATTTATATGATAACTTGTTAGGATAATTAAATAAAACTCAAACTAGTATTTGAAAAGAACACCCGCCCTTCGCGGTTGGGTAAATGTTGGAGAGTGTCCAAGTAAATTACATTTTACTGTATTTATTCGCGTTGTAGGTTGGTGTCATTTACCTTCTTACATCCTCAATAACCCCTCCCATCCTCCTACCTTCAACAAAACTACCCCTTCCCTCGAGTTTATAAATCAAGAAGACTTAATGAGACGCTACCTCAAGTACGGAAAAAAGTTTTTATAACTCTTTACTTTATTCTTTATATCTTATGGTTTAATGACCCTATTAAACTAGAATTTGAAGCTTCGTATATTTCGCCCAGTATAAATCTTCTGCAAGATTATATTAGACATAAATTATTCAAGAACACTTTTAAAGATAGAATATTTTGTTTAAATTTAATAAACTTATGTTCTTATTCAATTCAATACATGAAACAAGTGAAAGCACACAAAATTTTATTAACTCATTATGATTAAAAATCAATATTTTAACTCCCTACTTAGGTGTTATGCTAACGCGCGTTTGTGTCCAGGCTATGAGTTAAGTTTCTTTGTCCACATCGAAAACATTGTTAAAACAATGCAATTCTTGAAATATTGTTTACTACTATAAAATGATAATTAAAGAGAACCAATATAAATAAATAATGATAAAAATAATTCCACAAAGAAACGTTGTAATGGTAATTTATCAAAAAGCAGGTGAGACTGTAATTAGGAATCCATTACTGATCGCTTTTGTCATATTGATAACCAATCCTTTATCTCTCCAACCAATTCAAATCAACTGTAAGAGTATATATAGGTGTATTTGTTTTTCGGTTCAACATGTGTTGGATAAAAAACCATCTGAGCTCTTTTGAACAAGGCTGGAATATTTCAGGAATTGAATCGCGTTTCATTTGTTAAAATCGTTTGATCTAATATATTGACTCTAGGACGCAGTGTAAAAAAACACTAAACTTAAATGATTATAGTCACGGATTTTTTTTCTTTAATATTAAACGTGTTTAAAAAATTGGAGGTTGAGGGATTCTAAGACCAAACATAAGCGTCAATGTACATGTAATTAAAATCCATAGCCTAACTTTGTAAATTATAGTAAAACAATAGATTCGTGAAAGTATATGAGTATATAATATATGTGGTTACGTATGCATTAAGAATGACCCTTAAATTTCTACCATCTGATTTTATACAAATGGAAAATGTATTGATATTTTATAATAGGTTATTCGTTCCTAGCGATATAAACAAGAGAATTGTTATTGGGAAAGACGCAACGCATTTTATATGTTTGCAAATCGTGGGTACTAATAATGGCCAAGAACCTTTTGTGGTAGTGGCCCTTTCTCCGGTTGACCTTTTCACGGTATTTTGTATTCAACATTTCAAGCTTAAACACCTTGTCATTTCACGTTACTTTACTTCTAAAGATTTTTAAGAATAGTATTGCTTGTAAGTTTTACTTCCATTTAAAAGAAACATAGTTTAAATAATGTTAATATTTATTTACTACAGAACTTCCAGGAAACTATATATATATTTTATGTACATCACATTCCAACAAGAGTTTGCCAGACCACCCTTGCTGGGTAGCAGGCTTCCCTTAGGACCGAATGAGGAACACGCATAGGAGGAAGTGCACCATCATCGACCTCGATTCTTGCCTAAAAAAAATGTCACTACCTGTAGAGATAATTAAAGTTTCTCCATTGCAGAAATATTTGTTGCTCGGAGATTCATTTTTGTTTTATAATAACATAACACAGTTATTTTGATATTTGATGTTTGTTGACTAAAATAGTTCTTTGGAAAGGAAACATGATTTTGTTAAGTTTGATAATGATTTAAGCTGAAGCTGAATGGCATTCAATTCAGACATAATACATTTATAATTTATAATAATCTAATCTTCATTTAAATCCCCAAATATTAAGTTTGTTCTAACTGACCCTATTAAAAAGCAATATTTAAGAACTCTCAGGCACAAATTGTACCTAAGGCAGTTAGACCAATAAGTATCCCCCACACTGATAGTTATGTAAAACTCATTTGTTCTAACAATAAATTTAAAAATATGATAAAATGTATGTAACTAATGTGCTTCTGGACTTCATTCTAGTTTCAACATTCCAAGTAACGTACACAGACTAAACAGGAAGACTCGTAATACTTGACTCGTATTTTTGACGTGACAACGTCTTAACCTCTTAACGCCCACTGTGCCAAATTTGTCACATACCCATTTTATGCATGTAGTATAGTGTCAGAATGAAAATTACAACCTTAAATGCCCATTGTGACACATATGGAACTATTTTCAATAATTTACTGTACTGTGCTGTTGCCTGGTGGCAGTTATGTGAACTACAGCCAGTGAGCAGATCTACCATACACAGTAAACACCAATTCTTCATAACCTCTAAGTCTTCATACCTGTATTTAGCAGAAAAAAGTAAGTACCCTTTTTATAAAATATGGTCTAGTTTACATAGTTAACTGAAAGTGTGTTACAGTAGTTTTAGTTCATAAAATATGTCTAGTTTATGTTTTATGATGCTTTATAGGTTTGTGCCAAATTTTGTCCACATTGGGCACAACTGTAAAACGGCAGTTATTTTTCAGTTCGTCCCAAAAATGGCACATTGGGCATTAAATTCAACCTACAAGCTTTTTTGTACAAACAATGTTTTATTTTTGTCAGAAGTCACATAGTCTACTAAGAAGACATAACAACACAACTTCGCTTTTTAACCCCCCGATGACAGTGAAGACCAGTTTGGTGGATGACTCAGATTGAGAGATCCAGATTACACCCCTGGCCGAGACAAAAAGAACAATGTTAGCCTTAATTTGGTAAGTTTATTTATACCATTTAATTCCAGTAATTAACTTAGTTAGGCTCATACTTACTAACTCTAAATTTATATTCAATACTAATATGCTCATGTTCTGTTTATTATATGTCTTTTCTTGTTATGGACAGCAACCTTTTTAATGCACACGGTTAGGATAATTCAGATTAAGTTTACAACTAGGCTGTCATAGAAAAATGTTTTCAGCGGTTGCTGTTATATACTAGTAAAGACCTCAATATGTTATTTATTTTAGTGTACAATACATACTTTTATTGTGGTTTGAAAAAAAGCACAGGCAACAGCGATTTTGTTTTGTTTCAGTGAACAATGCAGCGAGCTCCAGTGATGTCACAGATGAAGACGAAGAGCACATCCCTTCAACCGTCTACAGCCACAAAAAAGAAGATTCCAAAAAAAACCAGCACCTGCTTGGAATGAAGTGTAATCCAGATAACCGTGGAGAAACCTTCTCCGCCAATGCTAGAATTAAGTAACGAACACATGTACTTCAGTCTCCAGTTGACTTACATCAAAGATTTTTTTGACAATGACCTTTTAACTTTGGATTGCTACTCAGTCAAACTTGTATAGTGTCCAAAAAAATTCCGAATAAACCCCTTGAATACCTCAGAGAAGGAATGTAGAAGCAGTTTATAGGCATTTGCATCTGACATGAGCATTTATGGTCTACCTAGGAGTAGGATGTATTGGAATGGAAATACAGACGAGTAATAAAGGTTGCACATGTTATGTCACGTAACAGATGGGAGGAACTGAAGGCCAACTTGCCACTTCAATAACAATGATCACATGCCAATACAGGAAAGATCCAAAACAAAGATAGGCTATTTAAAATCCGCACACTAATTGATGCTCTTCAAAACAAATTCAAAAACATTACTATTGAGGAACAAAATGCTCTGTGTTGATGAACAGATTGTGCCCTTCAAAAGCACATCTTTACTAAAACAGTACAACCCGATGAAAACCCCACAAGTTGGATACAAAACTGTTATGTACTTTGTGACAGCACGGGTCTGATTCACAATTATTGAGAGATCTACACTGGTCGCATACTACCTGCTTACTTTCCCTACATGACATTGGAGCTAGGGTTCAAATGTTGTTTTTACGACTGGTTGAAACACTTGCCTCGTAATGAAAACAAATTCTTAAACTATTTTGTTAACTGGTACTCATCACCCACTCTCTTAGTGACTCTAGCAAATATTGGTTTCCAATCCCTCGGAGACCATACGACTATGGACGAATTCCAGGCTTGTATGTTTTCATCTGACCAAGAAATGAAAAAGAAAGGCCGTGGGTCTTATGAGGAAAAAGAGGCAACAATTGATGGGGTAAAAATTAGGGCTGTAAAATGGTTAGACAATCGAGGGGTGTCTCTTGCGTCAACTTTTGAGTCTGCTTGCCCTATCAACACTGTGCAACGCTTTGACTCTAAAGGTCGTGAGCAGATTGATGTCACTTGCCCTAAAATCGTTACAACATACAATAAGTTCATGGGGGGAGTGGACCTTCTAGATGGACTTATCAGCTACTACCGAATTAATCTAAGATCTCGGAAGTTTTATTTGAGGTTTTTCTTCCACTTTGTTGACGTAAGTATTGTCAATGGATGGCTTCTCTTCAGACGAGACTGTCAACATAATGGAATTGCTAAGCAGGGAGTAATGGATTTGCTAGCTTTCCGGTGTGAGGTGGCCGAGTCTCTTTGTAACTTAGGAGCTGACCCAATAAAAAGAGGAAGGCCATCAACAGACAGGGTAGAGAACGAATTTTCAAAGAAAAAGAAGAAAGGTCCATGTGTCAATATCCCTATACCAGATGTTAGAAAAGATGGAGTTGGACATTGGCCATCTGTTGTCGAAGATAGGCAGAGATGCAAGCATCCCTTCTGCAAGCAGAAATCATCCATTATGTGTGAAAAGTGTAAAGTTCACCTCTGCCTAAACAAAGGAAAGAACTGTTTTGTGGATTTCCACTTGTAAGGTGCTCCTTATACTGTGTAGTAATGTGTTTTACTTATAATTCTAAATATACTGTAATTATGAAGCAATATACTATTAGTTTTTCTTATGTCCTGTTTACTTTCTCTAAAGTGCACTATTTTCTCTATTGCCCAATGTGCCAGATTTGGCACTTACCCAAAATTTGGTTAAATAGTAAATTTAAAAATCTGAAAAAAATTACAGGTCATCTAAGTACCATTTAAAGTAACTTTTAGCATAAAATAATTTTTTTTATATACTGCATCATGTAGTGGGCATTAAGAGGTTAAATTAGGTTGCGGCTCGGAGTCACTCATGAAAAAGTGTAACGCCCGGTAACGTTACGATGCCCGTCCAGTGGGTCCGCCGCACGGGATCCGCACGGGATAAAGCAGATAACTGTGGGTCCGCCGCACGGGATAAAGCAGATAACTATGTTTATTCGTGAAAATGTGGAGTGCTTAGATTCGTCATTTACAACAACTACAACAATAAAGGTAAATAATTGTACACTGATATTTCATTATCGTAAACTGTGATTGATTGATTAATTGTTAGATTGACACAAAAGTTGAGAAACTGAGTTTATAGGTTATGTCATACTATTGACAAATGTTGATAGTGTTAAGTAAATTATTAGTTTAAATCACTCTGCAATCAATCGTAATTCAGTCGATTGAGAAGAAACAGCGCGTATTGCTAGTCAAACATATAAAATAACAAATTATAACCTCTAACCTGTCATAACAGTGCGACCAAACAAACGAACTAAACCGACCAATCACTACGCGCGGAGTTAGAATTTAACTGTGTTTAG
>NW_025788963.1:0-9187 GCF_021130785.1 Homalodisca vitripennis
AACAATAGTTGTAATAAAAACATTATGCAAACGTTAAAGTAGTGTTTTTACCTACTTGAGTTCTTTTGGGAAGGTTATTTATACGCCAATGAAATTAAAGAAATTAAATTATCTAAGGGATATGGTCCAAACACATTTGGACATTTTTATTGACCTGTCCGGAAAGTGAACCCATTACCTTTGCTACGGCGAGGGTATATTGTTTAACCATTTAAAAGTTATTGGGGGTCGAAATTGTGAAAAAAGAAAAGTGTAAGATGCAAATTAAATATCTTATATTACAAATGATAATCAAGAACACTACCAATTACATAATGGTATTATATTTCATCATCTCAGAGAGCTATAAGTTAGAATTTTGTGTTCAGCTACAGACGATAACAACAATGAGGATAAACTTAGGCTTGAAAGTCTAGAGACTGAAGCGCAAAGTAAAATAATGATACATTTTTCTTAGGGAACGTACAACTACAGAAAGGTCTAGCAAATAAATTCATTGAAGGAAGAACCTGTTGGTGACGTTTAATCCAACTAACCAATAGGCATTAAGCCGCGTTCCCACGGGGCGTGGCACGCTGGCGTGACTCACGCATTCGTGGAAAACGACCCGTGTGAACGATGTGTAGTGAGTTTGCCTCAGTAGCCTCCAGAAGCGTGGACAGTCCACGACCGCTCACGCTCCATATCAAACGTGTTTGATTTTGAAGCGTGAAGACGACAGTTGCCAGCCAGATTTTGACGAGTCGACACGTATTTATTTAGTGGGTTGTTTAGTAGAAGTGTTTTTTTTTAGTTGTGAGCGATTTATTTATTAGTAGGTAAGATGTCTGAGTCTAGAGTGGTGAAATTACAAAACAACGAAACAATTAAGTTTATTGAATTGTATGCTAGTGAGAGAGTGCTGTACGATTCGACTTGTAAAGACTACAAGGATAGGGATTCAAGATTGGCCGCAGCGAAGAGAATTAGCGAAGCAATGGGGATTAATGGATTTGGACCGAAAGAGGTTATTACCAAATTTAAGAATCTGAGAAGTTCATACTGTCAAGAGCTGAAGAAAATAGCTGACACTGAAAGATCTGGAAGTGGAACTGACGATATATATGTACCGAAGGTCATTTGGTTCGAGAACATGAATTCCTTCATCCGACCATTTGTTCAACAAAGGTCAACAAAATCGAATTTGGTAAGTAAAATTCAATAATTACTCAATTTTACGTCAATAATTTGTATGCACTTCATTTAGCACGTCGTTGATAAATTTATCTACGCTAACTTTAATCAACTAGCCAAAATCAAATGCATACATTTATTTTATGCGGTAGATTACCTAATATATATGTACATAAGTCACATATAACAAAATATCATATTTTCTTACCTTACAAAAATTCAAATATCATACATAAGTAAGAATTATTGTAATGCATTTATCAGATTAAATTTAATTCAGTTTAGACCTTGAAAAAATATTTTAATTATACCAATTTAATTAACATTTTAATTAATTGAACATATTTAGTGGCACTAAAATTCGTATAGACAAAAAGGTTCAAAAGTAATTTTATAAAATATTAGGAGTTGCATATTTGATCTGCAGTAATACGCCAGAATATATTAGAGTTTCAACTAAATAATATTTTGGAACAGGTGAATGTTAACAATTCCTTTACTTTTCAAATGTAAACATGTATTTTCAGACTGTACGCCTTTCTTATATAATGCATATAGTATGTGGTTATTCAGTTGTTGTAGCATTGATAGCATTAACTAGTCTATATTGCCAGGGCACAGCTCCCTCGTTGTTGAAGTAATCACGGTACTTGTCTCGAATCTGTTGTGCTTGTCGTTGTGGATTTCTGCTGTTATTTCGCAGAAGGTCCTGCAAGCTGGCAGTTGGGGTTTCACGCCATGAGCCACGGATAACGCGATGGTTTTCATCTTCGTAGTCTATCAAACCACTGGAAATGTACGTGGGGTTTGTTTTCCGTAACCAATTGTGTAATGAACAACAGGCGAGAACTACATCATCTACCGACTCAATTTTCAATGATATTGGTTTTTCAAAAATTCTGAATTTACTAACAAGAATACCGAAAGTGTTTTCTATCACTCTTCGAGCCCTTGAAAGTCGGTAGTTGTAGATTCTCTCCTCTTGGGTCATATTACGCCGACTATAGGGTTTCATCAAATATGTTTTTTAAAGGAAATGCATCATCTCCTACAATGACAAAGTCTCTGGGCATATTTAAGCAATTCGTCTCCAAAGCTGCGTGTAACGAGCTATTTTGAAAAATGCCACCATCAGAACCTCTTCCTTTTGCACCCACGTCAAGATATAGAAAATTGTAATTGGCGTCTGCTACCGCCAGTAGTACAATGCTGAAACTGTTCTTGTAGTTGTAAAAATCCGATCCACTGTGTGAAGGGGCTCGAATAATCACATGCTTTCCATCGAGACTTCCTGCACAACCAGGGAAATTCCAGTGCTCTCTGAAGTTATATTCAACGTTCTTCCACTCATCTTCAGTATATGGTACCTGAAAAATATATATCTTGTAATTTTCTATTTCAGATAATGCCAGCGAATCGAACTAGTTCACAATCAGTTGGTGATGATCAGCAGGAACACTCTATCGACATCTGCAGCGAAAATACACCAAATACAGCAAGCCATTCCAAGAGCACTGTCACTCCAGATGCTATAAATACAACAGTGCGAAGTGATAAAATGGAGGAGGCTCCAGCGACACCATATGGTAAACGGAAAACCCCACCTGAACTATCGCCATCACAGAGGAAGAAAATAGCTCAAGATCCCCAAATTAGTTACATGTGTAGTGCCATACAAAAATTGGATGAAATTTCAACTCGTGCTGCTCAAATTCCAAAAGAAGACTGCTATGATTATTTTGGAAAATATGTGGCATCTATGCTGCGGAACCTAGGACCACCAACGGCAATGAGACTGCAAGACCAAATAACTCATATAGAAAAGGCACAAGCAATGTGACCACCAACCATAATACCTGGAGCCGACCACCCTCATACCAAACCAACTATCGAATGACAACACATCCCTTGGTGGCGCAAGTGACTATTCTGTTGACTTCACATACGAATTTTCAGAAACATGGTTGTTGATGAGTTTTTTATAACTAAATATTTAGTTTTAGTATGTAGGTTAATATAACTATTGTAATTATTAAAACTCAATTAAACTTACTTTTATGAATTCTTTTCATTCTTTGATGATAGAGCCTGGCATGTTTCTGGTATAAAGTTGCTTATTGTATTTTTTGGTACACGAAAAAAATATTCCAGAACTTTTTGAAAGAGTCCCCCAGTAACTAAGTAGCGTAGCGTAACTTGCCTGTTTTATTTTAGGACTCAGAGACTTGCCCCTCAATGTTGGTGTCTGATTTTAAAATATGTTTAGTTCTACTCGTTCCAGGAGATAATCTAACTGTTCTTACAGACATTCGTGAACAAGTTTTTAAAATCTTCATGGTGATTACCCCTTAACTCATGGTCCAAACCAAATTTTGAACCTCTGAACTTCTTTTCAGTAACCACTTCCTCACCCAAAAACGCCTTTTCTTCCGTTTTCTTATCTTTTCATGTAACTTTAATCTTTCACCTAAAATATCTACTGAAGTTCGAACACAAAACTGCACAACACTTTCAGCTAACGAGCTCGTTCATATACGCGTCCGCTTCGCAAGGAAAACTGAATCGTGAATGTGGACAGTGTGTGAACGGGCCCACGACACTTACAGCTGGTTCGCTGCCAATCCCCACTCCAGTCGTGAGCCACGACAGTGAGATTACGAAAGAGTGGCACGATTTCGTATTTTTTTGCCCGCCTTGGAACGCAGCTTTATGGCGGTGTTTGCCAAGTGTGTTTCCTAGGTTCTGATGCATAGTCCAAAAGAACAAAATCAGAAACCAGAATATGGTGGTGTTTCGTGTAATAGTCAGGTTGAAAGGTGGACAACGCCAGCATTCTTATATTATCTTGGGACTTCGGCAGAAGTTCGAGAATTAGCGCGTTTATCGTACACTGTGTCTTGACAGCTTTGGATGCCATCAATAAATATTTTGAAGAAACAGTCCCCCTGGTAAACGTAAACACAATAAAACGACCGAGTAGAATTGATATTAGGAGGCAAGCACATGATTTCCGGAGTATATTTTAGTGCACAACAAAAAGAGGAATAAATGTATAATTAGTATTCAAACTATGCTATTTTAATTAAATAGTTATGTGAAACTACTGAGTATCTGTTTACGGCGTTATCAGTGAAACTATCAAATGTCTTATCGCTATATAACATAACGATTTTGGAACTCCAACTTTTTGTAATAGAATACATAATTAAAAATTAAATTATAATATTTTATAGTCATCTCAGACCCTCTACAATGTTCTTCAGTTACTTGATGTGCACTATCGCAAGGGATGATCTTCGTTCACCGCAAGCAGTGCGGATACATTTGGTCAAACCAAACAAAACAATGGTAATTGCAATAAAGATTTTCATTAAAATATGTCCAAACACTGAAAGAGCCATTCTTTCGCAGATCCAAGTTTTTTAAATAGGAGTAATAGGAAAAGTTAATATTTATCATTAAAATGTAGGTTTAAATAATTAATTTTTATACTAATAGTGATTTTAGCCAACATAGCTTAATTTTGTGATGTGATATAAAACCCTAATAGCCTCAAAACTATAACTTATGAAATTTTCAATCAAATTTTATTAAAATTCAAAGAGGATATAAAATCTCAGGCTTAAGTGAGCGCTGTCATGGCTACCATGTAGTTAAATACTATTAAAATATCTCAAGATTTGAATTGGTTTGGTAATGCTTTAAGACTGCGCAAGGGTTAGATGGTAATCGTTAGCGTCACATGTTTCTTTGAATCTATAAAGAATCTATAGATCTTTGAATCTATTGCCAGCAAGATAAAGATACAACGGTGTAAAATACACTGGTCCCAATGTGCAGTCTAAACATAGCTTAATATTGATTTTACAAGAAACTTGAAGTGTCCCTATATTTTCGTAGTCCATGTAATATTTATCTTAGAGATTCAATACAAATGTTTTCATTGCAATCTTGTTGTATTGTATAATTTGACATAAGTTCTCAAATTTAAAATAGTTGTTTTAAAGCCAGTTCAAATTCATCGATGAAGCCAATTGCACCCAAACGACGAAGCCTAGATTTGTAACGTCTGCCACAACAGTATACTCATTTAATAAATGCGTTACTCATAATAGCGTCATACAAATTTTAAATTTTCCTATCAGAATTTCTAACACAAATCGTGATTGTTAGTTGTTTTACACAAATAGGAGGTGTCCTGCTCTACAATAGCAGGAATTTGATTAGTATAATGTTTTGTGTTAAAATATATCTTTTTTTACTTCAGCATACCACTAAACACACAGTTTGTTATAGTTTACGAAGATGATATGTAAACATACCCTATATAAACGATCCATAGATGTATTGTAGTACATTTCCTCGAATATTCTGGTATTGTAAAACTCTCAACAAGGCCTTATTAACAATGTCCGTCTGCCCATACATCTGTCCGTCTGTGTGATCACTCTTGATAGAAACACAAGGTCCTGGACACTTGGAACACAAAGTTTCTCTTGGTTCAAAGAAAACTATTCAGTTGGGGCTTAAAAGTTAAAGGACAGTCTGCCTATCTGTCTACCTGTCCGGCCTGTGTGCTCACTGTCGACAGGAAGGTTTATTAAGACTTGAAAACTTAATGTGTAGCTTTCCCTTGATCCCAGGAAGAACTCCCTTGACTTTAGGATCAAGAGGTCAAAGGGCAATCCATCTATCTGTCAGTTTGTCTGACCGTCAGCCCGTCTATCCGATAACTCTTCATAGGAAGATTCTAGAAACTTTAAACCTAGAACAAAGGTTCTTCTTGGTCAAAGAAAGGATTCTATTAATCTTTTGTTCAAAAGATCAGAGCAGACCGCCCGTCTATCTGTCTGTCTGTCTGTCCGTCTGCCTGTTTGTTCTATAACTCTTGATAGGAAAGTCATGTAGATTTTGGAAATTGGTTTATAGTTTTCATCTTGGTCAAAGTAAGAACTCTATTGATTTTGTTGAATTGGTCAAACATAAAACGACCTCCGACTGTCTGTCTGTCTGTACATTCTATAACTCTTGATAGGAATGTCATAGAGGACTTGAAAATAGGTTTGTAGTTTCCTCATGGTACTAAGTGAAAATACTACTGATTTTGATTTTTAAATATTCAAAATGTAAGGACGTTCCCGACCTCCTGCCTGTTTTATATGTGCGATGATTCATATGTTTCTGTCAGTTCTTCGATATCTGTCATATTGGTTATTATTGTAACATTATTAGCTATCCCTTCACAATTTAACATGTCATGGTACGGTGTATTGCTTCACTTTCGAAGCTTTCTAGACAGTAACTATGATTAATTTCTGAAAGCAGAACGTCCTTGTTAAGTAGTCCTCAGGCATTAACTAACACGTTTTAGAACTGAAAAGGGAATTACGTGCCTATCGCCATGTAGGGAGGAGATCGGGCCCTCTAGGGTTTCTTGTTCGGCCATTGATTTCCTTGCTTTCAATTGGTGACCTCTGACACTTACAAAACATTATAGATTATAAAAATTTTATGTAGATTATTATACATAATCTAGGGAAGCATGTTTGATAGTAGTATATTTATAATTTATTTTTCAGACTTTGTTGAGTAAAAATCCATAATTTGGAATACAAACATTTTTTTTAAAGTTTTCCAAGAACGGATACGTGAACAAATAAAAAAAATATAAGTCCTAAAAGTTCATACATAATTTGCTTAAAACAAACCGTGGTAATGTGACATTGACTGCTAACAGGGACTGTTACAAATTTCCAAGAACGGATACGTGCATAACTTTTAACAATAAAAAATATAAGTCTAAAAAGTTGATACATAATTTGTTTAAAAACAAACCGTGGTATGTGACATTGACTGGTACAGGCACTGTTTTAAAGTTTCCAAGAACGGATACTCGTGCATAACTTTTAACAATAAAAAAATATAAGATCTAAAAGTTTCATACATAATTTGCTTAAAACAAAACCGTGGTATGTGAACATTGACTTGCTACAGGGAACTGTTAAATTTCCAAGAACGGGATACGTGCATAACTTTTAACAATAAAAAAATATAAGTTCTAAAAGTTCAGTACACAAATTTGCTTAAAACCAAACCGAAGGTATGATGACATATTGACTGGTACAGGGACTGTTAAATTTTCCAATAACGGAAACGTCAATAACATTTAAACAATAAAAAATATAAGTCTAAAAGTTGATACATAATTTGCTTAAAACAAACCGTGGTATGTGACATTGACTGCTACAGGGACTGTTTAAATTTCCTCCAGAGAAACGGATACGTGCATAACTCTTTAACAATAAAAAATATAAGTCTAAAAGTTGATCACAGTAAATTGTTTAAAACAAACCGTGGTATTGTGACATTGACTGCTACAGGGACTGATTAAATTTCCCAAGGAACGGATACGTGCATAACTTTTAACAATAAACAAAAAATATCAAGTCTAAAAGTTGATACATAATTTGTTTTTAAAAACAAACCGTGTTATGTGACATTGACCTGGCTAACAAGAGGGACTGTTAAATTTCCAAGCACAACGGATACGTTGCATAACTTTTTAACAATAAAAAATAATAAGTCCTAAAAGTTGATACATAATTTGCTAAAACAAACCGTAGGTATGTGACATTTGACTGCCTACAGGGACATGTTTAAAATTTTCCCAAGATAACGGATACGTGCATAACTTTTAAACAATTAAAAAAATATAAGTCTTAAAAGTATGATATTTAACAATAAACAAAATATAAGTCTTAAAAGTTCATACATAATTTGCTTAAAACAAACCGTGGTATGTGACATTGACTGCTACAGGGACTGTTAAAATTATGTTTTATATCGAATTTTTTTAATAATTGAAGCATTGCTTTCAATGTTCTTTTTTAAATTTAGCATTCTGTTAAAAATTAAACAACAACAATCATATGAGCATTGCTTTATAGATTTTAGAAGAATTTGTTTCCAATATCAAATTTAATTTAATCAGTAACACCTGGGTGAAATGGGCTTCGTTGATTGAGAAGTATAGAAATGTACATACAATATGCAATAGTATGTGGTGTAAATTGATATAAAAGGCATATTTACACTCTATGTAACAACACACCAAATTAAGACCGAAATTTCTTTAGTTTGATTAAATTTAATATTGACGTGTAAATCAATATTTTTCAACCAGTGCAAAGAAAGTATATTGGTTATAAGTATAAGTGCATTACCAATTATAACGCGATTTGATTTAGAAGAGAAAAACTGTGGATTATTAATGTAAATAACTATGAGTAGTACTTAAAGTGCGTAATTAGAAACTATTTACTTTGATTTAACGTTTGTCTTTCTCTAATAATCTTATGTAAAACAAGCGATTTGCAACAATTCTACTCAATACATCAAAACGAATCCTAAATTGATACATATATATATTTAAGTGTCAGTACTTATGAACATCTGACCCCAACCAGTTTTTGGAGAATATAGTCTATGGAAGCTTCTAGACCCTGTCCATGCTACTAGCCTTTAGCATGAGAAGATCCTTTCTTGACAAATTAAGGCTTAAGGCTTACATTCTGAAACATTGGCTAAGGTTTTCTTTCTCAAAGCTTTACTTGTAAATCATTCATCACTCATATGTGGCATTAATTTCCTAAAACGATTCCGTCTTTTCTGGGATTTACGCAACCTCTGGGGAGCTATCCGAGCTTTAGATATATTGGATTCTGACCTCCCTGGAAGATACTGGAACACTTGACAACTTGAATACCCTCCGAAGTATAAGAATCATTTCATTGCCTAAGAAACTTTCAGTTTTTGGAACCATCAAGGATCTAGGCAGGTCTAGGATAACTTTAAGAATTTTTGCTTATTCGAATATTTGATCTGCCAGAAGACTCTCGGAGCTAATCTCTTGAACCTTTAGCTCCAGGAGCTGCCAGCTTGCCGAAAATTATCTGCATGTGGGAGCTACCTACGCCGTGACTTATATAACCTCCCGGCCTAAAGGAACCGTTGG
>NW_025788964.1:0-7224 GCF_021130785.1 Homalodisca vitripennis
ACTGCTTTTTAATGTCCTTGATGTAACTTTTGGTTTTTTGGAAAAAGTGTGTAGTTTCCCAAAATAAACCCGGCCGATCTTTTAAAAATTGAATTTGGGTCTCCTTTAAACTATACAAAATTTTATAGCAAAACCAGTTTTTGGGAAATCAATAAATTTTTCCCTTACGTTTTTTGAGACTCGAAAAAAGCTGGACAAAAAGATTAAAACTGTTATACGATTTCTTTAAATTGTTTTACGTTTTTAGTTCAACTGAAACCGACCATCAACCGTTATGTGGCAAAAAAATTTTTCTTTAACGACTCGACACTGTGCAATTGTATTTCAAGATAAAAATTAACAAGATAGAAAAATTTCCACCAACTTATTTTTAAAAAATTCAAATTCTCATCAAGGGAGTGCTTCGTGCGGGTAAGACAGACCTGAACGCAGGCTCCCGTTGTATAAATGACAAATTTATTGCGGCAGAAAGATTGGGCAGAGCAGAAGTTTCCGGGAGTAAAGATGGGGGACTTCCGGGCGTTAATTAACGCTTGCGGCGGGATGGAACCTTTCTGGGGGATGGAGGGCCGATATCGTAGTGACGCCCCCCCCTTTTTCTACAGACCCGGCGATTCGTAGGGGTCTAGTTCCTTAATCGCAAATGCCTTTTTAACAACCTTACCCAACAAGAAACAACGAGATTTTAATTAAAATTTTTTAGGGTATTTTTTTTTTGGGGTTTTTTTTAAATTTCTTTATTTAACGATAAAAGAAGCGATGACTTAGGAAAGTACGAAATAGTTTTTATGTTGAATTGGGGGGAAAAAAGGGATCTTTTTCCCTTAGATAAACCTGTAAAAAAACACAATTTTACTAAATTAAAAAGTTTTACGATATTTCTGTTTAATTTACCTGATATACTTAATATTTAAACTTAAAAAAAATAAATTAAAAACTCAACTTTGAATATTTCATACGTTGGACAAATATTAAAAAAAGGAAAGTTTTTTATGATTATTTTGTGCTACACTTTTATTTCCTAACCAGAGAAAAATTCCATTCCTGACACACACACACCACACACACAAAATATATTATATATATTTTTAATTTTTGAGAGTCTGCCGAGCATCCAGTAAGGGGTTTGGGCTATTTAAATTATTTTTAGGAACATCGATTCGATGATGTTCCATTCCTTCCTAGGCTTTGGCGTGGTTAACGAAAACATCACTCAGAGGCTGGCGAAATCTCCCCTTTTGTCTGAAGGTCTGGGCCGCCGCATCCAAATAAAATTGGTCTATATAGTTATTTTTTAGGGAACATCGAGTTCGATGATGTTCCAGTCCTTTTCCTAGACTTTTGGGATGGTTAAAAAAGTCATCACTCAGGGCTGGGAAACCCCTTTGCAGACTTCCCCCCACACCTGAGTAAGGTTGGCCCCTAATTTTTTTTAGGTAACACGAGTTGAGAGTTGCATGTCCTTCCTAGACTTTTGCTGTGGTTAACGAAGTTATCATAGGGGGGGAAATCCCCTTTTTTCTGGATCTGTCCGCCGACTCTCGGTAAGGATTGGGATTAATTATTTTAGGGCATCGAGTTCGATGATGTTCCTGCCTTCCATAGACTTTTGGTGATGGGTTTAAGAAATCATCACTCAGAGGCTGGCGAAATCCCCTTCTGCTGAAGTCTGTCCGCCGACATCTCGAAGTAAGGATTGGTATATAAAGTTATTTATAGGTAACATCGCGAGTTCGATGATGTACCATGTCCTTTCCATAGACTTAGGCTGATGGTTAACTAAGTTTATCACTCAAGAGGCTGGCGAAATCTCCCTTCTGTCTGAGAGTCTCTCCGCACGACATTCTCGAGTAAGGATTGGTTATATATAGTATTTATAGGTAAAACATCGAGTTCGATGATGTTCCATGTCCCTTCCAAAGGACATTGGCTGATGGTTAACGAGTTTATTCACTCAGAGGCTGCGAAATCTCCCTTCTGTCTGAGAGATCTTGTCCGCACGACATCCGAGTAAGGATTGGGTATATATAGTAGTATTTATAGGTAACATACGAGTTCGATGATGTTCCATGTCCTTCCATAGACTTTGGCAGATGGTTTAACGAAGTCATCACTCAGAGGCTGGCGAAATCTCCTTCTGTCTGAGCGAGTCTGTCCGCACGACATCTCGAGTAAGGATTGGTCTATATTAGTTATTTTATAGGTAACATCGATGGGGGTTCGACATCGAGTTCGATGATGTTGCATGTCCTTCCATAGACATATAGCTGATGGTTATAACGAATTCTTTTTTTTTATTGTGGTTTTTAGAAGTATTTTTTTGTTAATACTTGTTCACACTCAGAGGCTGGCGAAATCTCCCTTCTGTCTGAGAGTCTGTCCGCAACGAACCATCTCGATAAAGGGATTGTTATATATAGTTATTTATAGGTAACATCGAGTTCGATGATGGTCCATGTCCTTCCATAGACTTTGGCTGATGGTTTTAACGAAGTCATCACTCAGAGGCTGTCGAAATCTCCCCTTCTGTCTGAGAGTCTGTCCGCACGACATCTCGAGTAAAGGTTTGGTATATATAAGTTATTTATAGGTAACATCGAGTTCGATGATGTTTCCATGTCCTTCCTTAGACTTTGGTCTGATGGTTAACGAGAGTCCATCACTCAGAGGCCTGGCGAAATCTCCCTTTCTTCTGAGAGTCTGTCCGCCACGAACATCTCGAGTAAGGATTGGGTAAATATAGTTATTTATAGGTAACTCCGAGTTCGATGATGGTTCCAATTCCATCCTCCGGATTCGGGTTCAGATACTTGAGACTTTGTGGCTGATGGTTAAACGCAGTCATCACTCAGTAGGCTGGCCGAAAATCTCCCTTCTGTCTGAGAATCTGTCCGCACGACATGCTCGATTAAGGATTGGTATATATAGTTATTTATAGGTAACATCGAGTTCGATGATGTTCCCATGTCCTAACATAGGACATTGGCTGATGGTAAACGAAGTCATCACTCCGAGTCTGGCGAAATCTCCCTTCCTGTCTGAGAGTCCTGTCCGCACGACATCTCGAGTAAGGATTGGGTATAGTATAGTTGTATTTATAGGTAACATCGAGTTCGCTGATGTTCCATGTCCCCTCCATAGACTTTGGCTGATGGTTAACGAAGTTATCACTCAGAGGCTGGCGACATCTCCCTTCTGTTCTGAGAGTCTGTCCGCACGACATCCTCGAGTAAGGATTTGGTCTATATAGTTATTTTATAGTTTAACATCGAGTTCGATGATGATTCCATGTCCTTAACCATAGACTTTGGCTGATTGTTAACGAAGACATCACCTCAGGAGCTGGCGAAATCACCCTTCTGTCTGAGAGTCCCTGTCCGCACGACATCTCGATTAAGAATTGGTAATATAGTAAATTTTATAGTTTAACATCCAGTTCGATGATGTTCCATGTCCTTCCCATAGAATTTGGCTGATGGTTAACGAAGACATCACTCAGAGGCGGCGAAATCTCCCTTCTGTCAGAGAGCTGTCCGCAACGACATCTCGAGTAAGAATTGGAATATATAGTTATTTATAGTTTTAACATCGAATTCGATGATTTTCCATGTCCTTCCATAGACTTTGGCTGAAATGGTTAAACGAAGTACATCACTCAGAGGCTGGCGAAATCTCCCTTCGGTCAGAGAGTCTGTCCTGCACGACATCTCGAGTAAGAATGTGTATATATAGTTTATTTATAGTTAACATCCAGTTCGATGAAGTTCCATGTCCCTTGCCATAGAATTTGGCTGATGGTTAACGAAGTTAACAACTCAGAGGCTGGCGAAATCTCCCTTCTGTCTGAGAGTCAGTCCGCACGACATCTCGAGTAAGGAATTTGGTTATATAAAGGTTTATTTATAGTGTAACATCGAGTTCGTATGATGTTCCATGTTCCTACCCTTAGACTTTGGCTGATGTCCAACGAAGTCAAAACTCCAGAGGCTGGCGAAATCTCCCTTCTGTCTGAGAGTATCTGTCTGCACCCGACATCTCGAGTAAGGATTGATCAATATAATTATTTATAGTTAACAACCGAGTTCGATGATGTTCCATGTCCCTTCCATGAGACTTTGGCTGATGGTCAACGAAGCCCAACTTTACGCAGGAACTTAACTTTTTTTAAATGTATCATAAAATAATAAGCTGGACCATTATTTTTCTGTTTGTCTGTCTATATACGAGTAACTGTATAATTTCCTCGCTAAACATCTCTGACACTGATTTTGCCATTAAATCTAAACATTGCATGTATCTTCATTGATTCTAAATTTGCAACATCAAGTTTTATTAAGTTATTCCGTCCAATTCAATAGAATTATATATATAATAGGTGTCATAACCTAAGTATCCCATAACCCCATTATCGAACTTGATTTTCCTATGATGTATAAATGAAGCTTCGTGCAATTTCTTTTATTTAAATATGATCCTCAAGATATCTTGTTGATAAACACAAAACCAACCCCCCACGGTCTAAGCCCGAAAAAGACAGAATTAGTAAAGCCCGCCTTGAATTGTACACTCAACTAATCTTTCAACCTCGCCCCCCCTTTATCCCTCACTAACTCCTATCCGAAACAATTTAACATGAACATCCAAATCGTACATTTTTGTATTTCCTGTTTTGATAACAACAAGCTATTGTCCATCTCCGAAGCACTAAGTTTTCACTGTTACGGTCTGCACCTTAAAACGAAAACCTTTTTTAAAACTGAAATTTGGCTCAATAGGTGAAGAGCGAGCTCATGTTGTCCAATCATAAATTCTGAAAAGCAGATTATAAGAACAGTATCAATACGATTCCTACATTTAAATTTTATTCCAGTAACAACCCCTATTCCTTTTATGTAAAACGAGGTATGACTAATACTGAATAAACATCTGATACAATACAGCCAGACCAAAATTTGAATCCAGCTATTGCTTATTGGTTAACAGATCTTGTAAGCATTTAAATTTCTTCATTCCTATTACAGCTAAATTACAGCTTAAATCCGATTCTGGTTGTATTTCCAGAAAGTATCACGATTGCGTAAAAGAAGATGGTAAGATATAGTCAAAGTATATCATTAGATCGGAGCACAATACCTACATAAATGGGAGATACGTAGAACATACATACATCCAAGCAGGGTATACAATTCTCGTGAAGAATTACATGTACAGTTACTAAGACGGAAATTGATGCAGCACCCAGCAGGGATCACTTCCTGGCTGGTTTTTTTTACCTTCCAGTTGAACCCACCGAATGACACAGCAAAAACCGATGTGTCCCCATTTAAATCTGGGCAACCTTGGGCAAGATTGGTCTAATCTACTGTGGTCGGGAGATAACTTGAAGTTAGTGAGGTTCGTTCCCCTAAGTATCAGAGGTTCTTGAGCTAGCCTCAATAAGGGTGTACCACCCCTTGCCTGCTTTGACTGTAGAGGCTGGTTCAGCAGCTGGCCTCCCCCTTCATTCAGTGGTCATGGCTTTGAGATTAAGATTCCCAAATTCTTCCCTTTATGGATCTCGATAGGAGGCGAAGGGGGATCTCCCTTACCCCCCACCTTTATCCATCCTGAATATCCTGTAATTCCGGAAGGCAGCGCTTAGGTTCTTACATGGACTAAGTGCACTTTTATAAGCCTCTTCTCCTAAGAGAACAAGATGAAAATGGGGACATTTTGAATGGTAGAAGTAACGTTTTTGTTTAACGACTTTCTCTTTTTTGTTCGTTCACACTGTCTTTAACACCCAATGCCTTGATACGTAAATATGCCAAATTGAAGAGGTTCAACCTTCCCATCACCTCAAAAGATTGTCAAATACTCCCCCTCCTCCCAAATAAAACAAACCCGAGGAATACGCCGCTGGATAAAATGCGCATGTACCGTGTTCATTGATGTTTTTTATTTTGCTCAATAAGTAGGTAGGAATACGTGCCAAACGACAAGCCAACAAACACCTATTCACTAAGGTATGCATGCAACATTTTCCAATCCACATTGTTCACAGATTTTTGTTCATTTTGTCCCTGGGGCAGATAAACAAGACCGTAGAACTATATAGAAAAGACATTTTTACAACTGTTCAGGCAGACAAAAGAGAAATTGTTGTCAAGCCTACTGAGTATATGCTTCAATGACGGTTCAGTCGTAAATTCCAAAAGTTGAACTACTGAACCAACACAGACATCAATCTGTCTATTTAAAAGCAAAGTTTCGGTTTTCATGCGATATATCAAATGTACAGATTAAATACGTATTTCTTTTTGTGACAAATTCAAAGTTTTGTTCGACAAAATAGGTTTTATAGCAGTGTTAAAAATAACAAAAGCTCCGGTAAGCTAACGAGGATGCTATAACGCAAGAGTGCGCTGAAGACAAAATGTAGTCACTGACCTTTTAACATTGACTCCAGAGTCTATGAATAAAAGTGACACTGTTAAAATGGCATGTGATGTACCACAGTATGTTTTACAAATGTTTTTTTATTCTGCTATTTATTGTTACTTATCTTGGGTTAACAAATATGGCCAATGTAAAAAAATTCGGTAACTCTCATGAAAATTCCCATGGAAGTGACAGGTCCTATCATCGAACTCGTGTTCCTTATATATAAATGAAGCTGTGCCATACAAATAATACAATCTATAGTCAGTGTGTCCTTGAGATATCGCGTGGAAAGTCAAACAAATAGAAATGAAATGCTTAAAGTTCCGCCAATTATATAGGTATGGATCCAAGTTAAGGAATACGGTTTTTCATTACTATTATAAGACACCATTTTTTTAAAGGAAAAAAAAGGATTGTTGAAAGTTGCCATCGTGTTACAAGGTTACAAAAATGAGGATGTTGCCTCTCTTCGTCACAGTTACCCAAAGCCTAAAATATACTGTAAAACCAGGCAAAAGAAATTTAAACAATGCAAATACATAACAAACACAACAAACACAATATATTCGATCCTGAAAATAAGTTATACCAGAACCCAGCACACAGTTAGGCAAACACGAAAGGAACTATCCCAATATAACACTAGCTAGAAGGTCAGGTGTAAGCTTTG
Source organism: Homalodisca vitripennis (assembly GCF_021130785.1). NCBI lineage: Eukaryota > Metazoa > Arthropoda > Insecta > Hemiptera > Cicadellidae > Homalodisca > Homalodisca vitripennis. Next base: position 7,094 of record NW_025788964.1, read on the forward strand.
CTCGAAACAAACACCTTTGTTGTAGAAAACGTCCCATAAAAAGTGCAAAGAAGACTACCAAAAAATGTTCTGTATCACTGCAAATGTCCTTCACAGTCCCCTTAAACGAACACACGTATAAATATATGATG
>NW_025788965.1:0-8884 GCF_021130785.1 Homalodisca vitripennis
GCTTACTTATATATATATCTGTGGCTCAACATTTAGCAATTGGTTTTTTTTATATAAGGCAAAACGAAGTTCAAAATAATAAATCAATATTACGAGGTGTCTTATAAACAAATTGCTCAAAGCCTGTAAATGTAACGGTTTTATTATTTTCAGGATATCAACGAAATATATCTTGCCTTGGAGACCTTATTTCATTGTGTGGTTTTCTAGAATGTATTATTATTTGTATTCACTGTTTAATATATATTATTAAAAAATTCAATTTTAGTTTGCATGTAGGAATACTTAACTAATCTGTATCCCAAAGTACCACTGCAACATCAGACCTTACAACTTCATCTTACTTATATATTTTTTTCTAATGACATTACGCGTAATTGTTGCCTTTTTCATATGATATTTAAAACCTCTCACCACTGAAGTAAATGAAGGCGGTCACGTTCGTTGTTTGGGGACAGCGAGAGAGATTCGAATGCGATTGGGAATATTACCTCCATTACAAATTCACTACCATGGAATCTATCACATTTTTGCGTTATTATAGCTAGCTACTAATCGACCCCCCGAATTCGTCCCCCTCACATTCGTTCGACAGGTTAGTCAATCTGATGATCTTTTTTTAATTTATGCTTTCTTGCACAAATTTTCGTTTTTTTTACTATAAAAGTTGTTTGCTAGTACAAAGTTTGAGTTTTTATAAATTAATTCACGTAATATTTTAGTTCATACACATTCACACTATAAGAAATCGTATTTATGATACCAAATCAAATTCGTAAATTCATTCCTGAATAATGTGATAAACCTGAGATGATATAATTAATAAACCCTATTGTAAAAAGTTATTAATAACATGACTATATTTAAAAGTGTTACGTACAGAACAAATACATTATAACTTCGTAGTTGTATATTTGGTCCTTAATACAGTTAGCTCTGTCTACTCCCACCAATGAGTTTTAAAGAATAACATGAGTGCTGCTACTATTTTCATTCCAAAATATTCTGGTAATCTAGAAAGTCTGTAAAAACCGCTTTAAACTTTTGTCGCCAACGATTCAACGCAAGTTGAAGTGAACGTGTTTAGCAACTCTGTTAACAACTTCCGTTCAGAATACTTTATCAATTTAAGTTTGCTTGTATGATATTGCATTTCCACATTCAATCCAAGTGCAGTGCAATCTGTGTTCCATAAAAGCTATTTTTATTTGTAACATTATTTCAAGCTTATTAAAACTATTATACAAATTATAGAAAAAATTTAAGTTATCTTCAAAATTTTAAAATAAACTGAATTTGAGAAGTTTCAAACATTTCTACACGAGCAAAGTGACCTGATAAATGTAAAAACCGCCTTTCTCGTTGATTCTCATGGTTCGTTTCAAATAGAATGCCAAGCGGGGTTTATGTATCGTATATTACGTAAGCCAGTACACACGACACTGCGAAAATAAGTATAAACAAGCTATGCCTTTAGAAAAATCTAGTCATAGGATCTTTGTTATCATACAACTATTAATTAAATGTAAATGCTACTCGGTATAGGGCAAAATGTTATGTATCAGTGTGACCCAGGGTGTGTTTATTAGCTAACTCAAGTACTTATTAATAAATAATATTTCATTCTATTATTATAAACATCATATATTACGTTACACGATTAACCCTTGTATATCACAGGAATTGTTACATTGTTAACCGATACAGCTTTCAGACATGTCTATGTAAAGCAAGACACTTGAGTTACTCTGTCACTCTTTGAAAAGTTTACTGAGGTGGAAATGTAGAGGAGCAGAAACGCTTGTTGAACTCTCTCGAGTAGCGATCGAGGACCGACAACTACGCCTCCTAGCTCCAACACTAGCTTAAGTTGCCATTGTTAACAGTTTGTAGCTACTCAGGTGAATTAAGAGACCAATGATTGGGTTTCTGTGATAGCCTAAGAAAAATTCCACTGTAAAAGCAAGTTATTTTTTGACGTCTAATTAAATCTAATCATAAAGATCAATACTAATTTCAAGAATTTTCTTTGAAAACATGATGCATAAACATAAATGAGTAAATTGTTGAATTTAGTAAACTTGGATAATTTTAACCCACGATATCGTGGACCAATTGCAATTAAATTATTGTTTTCAAATTAATTTATCTGAAGCTTTTCCAACCTTTTTGGATAATTCAAATGTTCAACAAACATACAATTAAAGGGGCAGTTAATGTTCAATGTTGGGAACAAGTAATTTCTCAAGGTCACTAAGTCCCCTGGTGTATTAGAATACAACTTCGTATCCACGTGACACCTAGAAGAAGCATGCAGGTTGGGGAGGGGTCACCAGGGAGCAACAAGTAGTGGAGCTTATACCTAATAAGCACTTTTAAGGATTTTAATATTATTTTATAACGAGGGAAGATATTGATGTAATTAAAAAAAATGTAAATTTCAGATAAGCCATAGTAAGTGCAAAACCTAATATCAATTTATAAACGGAAACTTTAAAGTGTATACATAAAAAAATGTAATCCATTTTAATTTTGATACTATAAATTGTGCACAAAAAATAATACAATGATAAAAATTTTCAAAACTTTTCAGGTGTATTACAAAGAATGGTTTGACACACCCTATTACAAAATCAACGTATAATATAAAATAAAGTAATGTAAGTAATAGTCCCTTGTTTTCCTTGAACTCTAAACATCGTTTACATCTGTAGATTTGTCTCACCTGGCTGTTAATGCAACTTTGTAGGTCAGTATTGTACAACCAGCTGCTACACTAAGGATGTGATGTTATGTGTAACTCTAACCCCTGAATACTCCATCCCTAATCCTCCTACGTGTCGTAAAAAAAATGTAAATTTCATATAAGCCATAGTAAGTGCAAAACCTAATATCAATTTATAAACGGAAACTTTAAAGTGTAAAGATAAAAGAATGCAATTCATTTTAATTTTGATACTATAAATTGTGTACAAAAATAATACAATGTTAAAAATTTTCAAAACTTTTCAGGTGTATTACAAAGAATGGTTTGACACACCCTATTACAAAATCAACGTATAATATAAAATAAAGTAATGTAAGTAATAGTCCCTTGTTTTCCTTGAACTCTAAACATCATTTACATCTGTAGATTTGTCTCACCTGGCTGTTAATGCAACTTTGTAGGTCAGTATTGTACAACCAGCTGCTACACTAAGGATGTGATGTTATGTGTAACTCTAACCCCTGAATACTCCATCCCTAATCCTCCTACGTGTCGTAAAAAAAATGTAAATTTCATATAAGCCATAGTAAGTGCAAAACCTAATATCAATTTATAAACGGAAACTTTAAAGTGTAAACATAAAAGAATGCAATTCATTTTAATTTTGATACTATAAATTGTGTACAAAAATAATACAATGTTAAAAATTTTCAAAACTTTTCAGGTGTATTACAAAGAATGGTTTGACACACCCTATTACAAAATCAACGTATAATATAAAATAAAGTAATGTAAGTAATAGTCCCTTGTTTTCCTTGAACTCTAAACATCGTTTACATCTGTAGATTTGTCTCACCTGGCTGTTAATGCAACTTTGTAGGTCAGTATTGTACAACCAGCTGCTACACTAAGGATGTGATGTTATGTGTAACTCTAACCCCTGACTACTCCATCCCTAATCCTCCTACGTGTCGTATATAAATATAAAAGTCATATTTATAAAATTTTATAATTAACTAGCATTACAAACGTTTTAGTATAATTTAATAGAAGAAAAACAGTATATGTATAATTATGTGCAGCATAATGATAATAATAATAATAATATTTTAGTTCTTACACTATTTCGTAAAAAATTTAAACTCCAGTTCATATCACGTATTTTAATCAAGAGTAAGTTTGCTTTATTAGGTAGGTTCCAAGGACTAAACCTCCATTGAATAAATATATTAGTCACCAAGAGACAATTTTGTAATCATTATAAATTTTAATTCTCCTGATCGTAATTAAATAAATACTTAAAGATCTAAGACAAAATTAGAAGAAACTCTAGAGTGGACAGTGACATTGGTATTGATGCAATCTCAGTTTCTGCTGCCTCCCCTCAGTTCAGAGCCAAATAGAATTTGAATCTAAAGTACTTGGAAACTCAGACCCGAAATCCACTAGCACATAAGGCACCATAAGAGAGTTCTCTGGAATTAAAGATTGAAGATATTTCAGAATATAGATTTTAAGATCCTGAAAACTCAATTAAATATTTGAATTTACAGGTATCCTACGAAGAAAAGAGCATACACCAAATATAGTGATTTAAAACCCAAAATGTAAATTTGTCTTGTTATACATGGTTAAATAAACCTTTCATTTTCATTTATTTATCAATATGTTCATCAACCTTCTCCTCTCTAACGAGTGGTATAACTGTGACTTATGTTTCTTTTAATCTTTTTTAATACATCATAATTTGTTCTTACTGATGGAGTTCGATAACAAATTTTCGTCAAATAAAAATTTACTATTCCCCTTTGCAACCCAATTATACACAACACAAGTACTCTTGTATTCTTAAAATAAACATGAAATCACATTGTACATTGTTATAATGACTCCCTCCTAATATAATTCTTCTTTAAGTCTGTAATTAAACATGTACGATGAAACCAATATAATTCATACAATTGCATATACTTAATACTTAACTCATTTTAGATATATATTACATTGTGAACCTCACCTTGCACATACAAGGCAAACATATCGTCAATCGACTCTCCCTGTGTAGTTTCTTGTAGCGAGTAAGAGACAAACATAGCTTGATAAATAGGCTGACATAAATGTTTTTCTAAATAAAACACCAGTTGGATGTTGTATTGATTAGAGGTTTGTTTGATTTAACCCGGTCTGTTTCAGCACACCGTGAAACTTGTGATGAGTCGACCTACAAAAAGTGATAAGTTAAATGGTAAATCAGACAATCATTGACAATCAGCAGCTATTTTACTTTATATTGAAATAAGTTTACTTAAGTTAAATTCCAGTAAACTTGTAAAGCCGTGTGGTGGGAAGCGTAAGGGAAATTCCCAAAACTAGTCAATATTTTTAATCGGTAAAATTCTAGTTTTATACTGTCAGTTATTGGAAAGAATTCAACGATTTATTGTATTTAATACATTAATTTTTTACGTACAATTGACTAGTAAAATATAAGTAAGATTCTACAGCTACATAATAACATATTTATATTGTAATATTTGTTAAGAACCACTTAATAAGAGAAAAAATGTTTTTGGCTGAGCGTTAGTGAGCATCTCACTCGAGGTGCTAGAGATTTTTATTTTCCTTCTCTCTGTTTGTTGCTCGATCACGAATCGAGCCACAGATTTCACAATTTTGCATGGAACAACACTTTAATATAGGTAATACTGACTCGATGATGGCGCATCGCAAGCGATAGCGAATATTTTTACGTTGGTTTTAATAAAATGTGCTACTTGACACTTTGATGCAACCTCAGCGAAGTTTTTTTACTCGTTGTAGCATACTCCTAACATATTTCATATGTACGTTTAAATCTTTTTTCTGAAATATTTGTCGATATTACGACAAAGATTTAGTATGAATATATAGATAGGAAAGGGTTACCTGGATACTTTTTAATTTGGGAATAATGGTAACAATTTATGCTTAAAAATCCAAATTTAACTGGCCCTAAAAAGCTAGTGCTCCACAAAGTGGAAAGAATATCTGTTTATATTTTAAAGTGTATAAATCTATGAAGTATGCATGCGCTTTGTCAATGAAGGTTAAGCTTAATATCCAACTTTTACTCCAAAATTTCCCAGTGGCTAATTCAACCATCTAATGGATTGAAAATATTATTTAAACACTCTTCTAAAACGAACCTTAATGGCTAAAGCCTACATATTGTTACATAACAAAATCCAAATTTTTTGAGCTTCCAACTGACATTTTTATACGGAGAATTTAAACAGCGGCAAGCAAATGAATCCCTACAGTAATATGTCTCAACGATTCATACATTTCCATACTTCAACCAAAAAATAACCAGGAAAAAAAACTTTCCATCACCGTAAAACTTTATAAAATATTATTTTTTATGTTCTGTGAATGGGGTCTTCCAACGAGTATTCTTAATATTTTCTAAAATTTAAATGAAAAAAAATGTATTGTGCCTCTTTGGGGACACTTTCCCGAAAGTCTCAACAGGCTCTTTGCTTTCAGTTAAATTTGATTGTTTCGTACAATATTAATCATTATTTTGTGAATTCAAAAAGATTCCAGATAACTATTTCAATATATCATCTTCATAAACACCTTCCACAGACTCCAGCGAAAAAAAAGAAGAATTAAACTAATTGTTCCAGCTTTTCTTGATATTATCCTTTAGCAACACAATTAGGGATTATATTTTTTAATATCATCTTCCATTTATATGATCGTGCCTTTCTTAAATGTTAACTTATCTCCATAACTTATAAATGCATTGTTTTATATACCTTTGCATATCAAAAGTCCACAATCTAGAAATGTCTTTTTTTAAAAAATGTTTAATTGAAATTTTCCCTCATCTGTTTCCATATGGCAAAACTTGTTTATTTCAAGAAATATCCAATATCAGGTTTATGGTTTACCACCACGGCCACGCTTCAGACGTCACTTAACAATCGCCTCGTGATGGCCGGAGAGCAGGTGTTGTGTCCCACTACAGACATTATTTACAGTTGTGATATATTCCCTCGGCACGTTTTGTTACAAGCTAAGGGAAACAATTTTATTGTATTTCACTCATGTAAATAACGTTTCGCCGAGTAAAACATTTTAGTACAGAGGTAATTAATTTTACAGTACACAGAATTTTATGATGAGTAGAACTTTTAGTGGAATAAACACTTGCGAATATTATGAGAGTTTGTCTATAACATTCAGAAGAATTATTTAATCAGTTCATTCAAAAATGTATGTAATGCTTTAATTTTATTAGTGCTATCCTACATTACCAAGATAAATAATTCAAAAATTGGCCCTAACGCTAAAAGCTAATTCCCCTTGGCGAGCAGTCATCGATCCCGATGTGCTTACATGTAAATAAGGGATTCAATTTAAAAATATCGTGCTTATCAACTATCGTGGTATGATTAGTAGAATGAGGATGGCATTTTAATTAAAAATTAAAGAATTTGTATAGTGAGGGGGTTGGTTTAATAAAGTTGGAATAACAGGCAATACAGGTGCACATTAATTATATCCCAATAAATGTGAGCTAATACAATTTTAATTTTTATTTCTGATAAAACGTGTCTATCTATTATCAGTTGTTAAGGATCTGGTAAAGATTTTTTCTGTTCACTTCACTTATAAGAAAGAATCATATATCAACCATGAATTATTATGATAAAGATGCATTTCATAATGATAGTTGCTTCGAAATATTCTGATCCACACAATCTTTTGAATCACATCTAAAGAAGACTTATGAATAGGTCTTGTGATATGTGTCGTATATTCCCAACATACTGTAATTCTATAGAGAGCAAATAAGACTTCTTATATTCGACTGAATGCCGTGTTTATAAATCATAATCCCAAAATAAAAAAAAATATGAATCACGTAATATAAGAGTATTATGAAATTAGAATATCATGTTTATAGAAAATGTAAAGAGAACAGTTTTAAAATTATTTAGAAAATCTTTTGGTAAATAATACATATTAAATGTTGCAATATTTCACTCTTGAAGTAACTTAACATTGTAGTTTCGACTTACACAGAACAATTACAAAAGTACTTTCAATAAACTACGAAATATAACTGGTATCAACATTAGCACAGGAAAATATACTAACATTGTTAAATTACAATTTAAAAAACTATTACTTTAGTCTATTGTATATCATAAGTATTTCCCTGTACTGTATCTGTGGCAAACAACTGGAGTTCCTAAGTAAGTTTGTTTTGTATCCAAACAAGCTGGTCCAGATCCTGATATTCAAGGGATTAAATATTATATAACACTAATTAATGTACTGTGTTCTAGAATTTAAAATAATTAAACCTACCAACTTAACAATTTCAACTAGAAAGTGTCTGAAAATCAAATTATATTTCAAGTATAAGGTCTTGCAATTTAAATTTTATTGGTTACTACTTCTAGAATTGTTATTAATCATAGGATTTGTGATTAATTGTTTTACAATAGTCAATTATTTGTAATAGAATCAATAGCAAACAACATATTTTGTCATTAATTTATTTTTGTTAACCTCTTAAATATATTTCATGAAAAATTACATATTTAATAATGAAATGTTTTTTTAATGTGTTGTAAGAATGAAATTATATGTATTGATTTATATTAAACAATTGTCAATAGAAAATAGTAGAATATAAAGTATTTTAAATTTTATTTTAGTACAAAGACAATGATTTTTATAGCATTACTTAATGTTAAATTTATAATTATCACACACAAAAATGAATTACTTTCGAATTAAATCCACACCTATAAATATTATGTTAAGAGGTTACTTAGAAATATTCCATACAATTTTTTTGTTTGTTTGAAGTATTTTGTGGCAATCCTATAGAATAGTGTGTGGGGCAAAATATCTCAATAAAGCAACACCGAGCGTGGCTGCTGTTTGGATGGGTGACCACCGAGCGATACTTGCAAGTAGCCTGCCTACTCGGCCATTAGTTGCGGTTCAGAGGTTACCTTTAAGCTGTTGGATTACACAAGTCAGCTCAGATAAGTGTTATATAGCACTTACTAGCCCTAACTTTGGTAAAAGAAGACATCCTTTACATTTTTTACAAATATACTTTAGCGATTTACTTCAGCAAATCTAACTTTGAAGTAACAGGGACTTTTGGAC
>NW_025788966.1:0-10028 GCF_021130785.1 Homalodisca vitripennis
TATTCAAAAATTTGTCCCCCAAAGGGGCGCAGAGGTAGTTGTCTCACAGACCAAAGAACGAAAAACTTATTAACCTAGTATCACTAAGGTAAGCCATAGTCATTTAGAAGATCTATCAATGTATGGATGAATTTGTCCGTCTATTTTAAATGTTTAGAATTTGCTTTTCATACCTATTAGATTTTGAAATGGAATGTTTATGTCCTAAATGTCAATAACAAATCCATATTTCTTTATCCGAAGTTTTTCACACAGTAGACAATGGGATTACTCGACGGAACTCGGCAATTGACTTAAATACTATTGTTTGCGTTAAAATGCAACTATAGAGGTGTTAAAGCTAATTAGTGTCAACAGTAATAGAAATGCGTGATTGTTTAAAAGTTTATAAATTTTCAAAGTACTGGTACAAAATCTTATCCTGTCCCGAGTTTTTTTGCATAACAATAATATTCGATTGATTTTCCATAAGCCAGCTCCGCTTGCAGAACCATAATTTACATTTTTACTAGAACAACATTCAATCATTTACAGAAAACTTTCAATGCCATCCCAATTTGCATGGTATAGAAAGGCTATTACTGTAAGAAGTGGCCATTGCGCTCTATTTTTTTTGGCAGCAAAATTGTGTATCGTATATATTTACTCGGGATCAAGTAACTAAACCTGTATATTATCAAGTTGATAATCATAATTATTTGTTTACATTTAACTGATTTTACAAAAGGAAATTCTCCGACAAATAGACTACCTTTTCTATTTTCCTTTTTACAATACATATGTATATTTTGGGATAATATATAATTATCAGATACATTGTAGTTAATTATGTAAGTAAAAATACTGTGATTTATTCGTGCATATTCATATTTTATAGTACAAAGATTTACCTTTGAGGTTGTTTAGCTAAGAAACTTATTTTGGATCCTTTTAAATAAAACAGCTCTATTGTAGGTAGCATATGGAAATGTTATTTATACATCTATTTTCATTTGCATGAATCAAATTCTGTATTTAATGGAGAAGGTAAATCAGAAAGTATTTTTTAGGCAAGTAACTCTGCAAGTATGTTTTATTAATAAGTTTTAAAAACAATTTTATGTATAATTAAAAGTAAAATCTTTTACTTCCCAAAAAACTTAAAAAATTTTACACATTAAAATATAGAAACCCAATTGTTGGGACTTTTGCATTATTTTCATTCGTAAAATCAAAAATGAGTTTTCTAGAAATTATATAATTATATTCTAAATGGTCATTAATTTACAATAAGGAATAATTGCATTTACCCTATTTTAATTGCAGGAAATTGATGTGCAGGCCCCGCAAGTATTGCTATGGTTACGAGCTGTGTGAATACTAATACAACGTGGGATCACAACGAGCCACGGTCTAGGTAAAATGTAATGGCGCAAATTGTTAACAATACGTACCAAACCTTGATTAATAATAAATATGTCGTATATAAATTATTGCTTTTTTGGGAGCAAGAAATAATGGTATTTAGGGACACCAGCTACAAACTGTCTGGATTTTTATATTTCTTTCTTTAGCAAATAATGTTGAAAAAAATCCCTCATATAAAAATAAGGACATTTGAAAAAAAATAATATGTATGAGCGACCAAAACGTAGAACATATTACTAAAAATTATATGACTTTGTTTTAACGACTGCCATTGTGTCTTGTCTCATGAGATAGGTTTTAAAACCTGCCACTTTAGCTAGTTATTATAGTGTTAATTTTGGCGTTAACCTTGAGGATCTTTACACTGAAGAAAAAAACGCTAATAATAAAAAATCCATTAATCCAATAATTCACCAACACAAGAATGGAGTATAACCAAATAACCATTGTTGGCTAATATAATAAAAATTTGCACTACAAATGATAAAAAAAGAAAAACACATAATATAAATAAATAAATATGTTAAACAAAAAAGGACCAAATATTATTAATTAAATTTAAAATAAAAGGTTTAAAACGGGCTCCTATCCAAAACATTAATATTTTCAATGCTGATAAACGTTTTGTTATGTTCGTTTAAGAGAGTTTACAGGCGAATAGGCGTTAGAAATAAACTTTGCTATATGCGTTTGAAAAAAGTTATTTATTTGTTTGTCCCCAACGACTCTACAAAACCTTTGATCATATAACTATCAATTATGTTTTATAACGATACACGGAAAACCGAATTTCTTACAAACAACCGGGAGTGATTCTACCTACATGTTGGCACCCAATGAATGTTAAGTTGGCTGCTACAATGGAGGGCCGGGTTATAATGTAGGCTCGGGTAAGAAGGTAGGTGCTTATGACCATGCATGGCAGTGGAACTTGTTGTTCACTGCTGCAGAACAAACTTCCCTGGTAGCTAAAGTATATTTTTGAACAACAAATTAGTACGTATAGAATGTATAGTCAGAAAGCGGGCCCTTTTTGATTTTGAATGACCATTTAGTAGGATCTCATGTGCGTGGTATACTTTCGGGTGTGACATTCGAGTTGCAGAGGTGCTGGGTGTGTGAGGAAATGGCCCAATCGCGAACCTATCCGAGGGATGGGAGACATCTGAATAGAAGTGGGGCGGGTAAACTAACGACTGGGTCATTTGAAATGCTTTCTTACCAGCTTTTGTGAGATTCGACGAGATGAGTAATGTTTTGGTGTGTGAATTATATCTGTGTGAGATCGAGCAAAGTCCTGAGCCTGTCATTCCAAATCCTTAGTTTTGGACGCAATCATCATTGTCCCTTCGTTCTTTCCCATTCGGGAACAACTAACATGGTTTTCCCCGCCGACACCAAATAGTCGTTTGATGTCTTCCTCATTCTTGCTTCTCGATCCTGACGTGTTGCTGCTGTGTTGAAGTGGAAAGACGTAAAACATCAACTTTGGTATCCAGTAAGAAAACCTGGAAAATCAAATTGGCCTTCATCAGAACGTGCAAATGGCATTATTGCCTAAGCTCCTTCAATATTGTGAAGTGGATGTTGGAGGGTAACTTCTCCTCATATATTGTGTGTCCCCACAGAAAGAATCGAGCAGAGCTCTCGATGCAATTTTTAAACTGGCTGGGTTTTTAGGTTTGCCGTGGGTCATCAAGTTAATGTCGGCGTGCTTCTTCCAGTAACCGAGGGGATCTTAATTTCGGTCGACTGTGGATTTGTTTTGCACCATTTTTTGGAACGGAGATGGATATTGTGAGTCTGGCTGCTGCTGTGAAAAAAAAATGTTGGGGTTTTAAAAAAAAAAAAAAAAACTATGAGGATTTTTTCCCTCCCTGCTACGTGTTGGTGTTGCTTATAGCCCTCCTCACTATGACCAGTGCGAGTATATTTTATTTCCTCGACACTCAAAACATGCAAAGTTTGTTTTGGATACGACTTTCACTTTTCAGGCACAAACACAGAATCGTTGGTAACTGGGCCGATTTAAACATCCAGCCCTTTTACGGTCCTAGGGAAAAATGAGCCTTATAGAAACGTATCTCAGCATCTGAATGTCCGGTCTTTTGGTCTCAGAGACCACTGTTTAAGAATGATCGTACAACGAGGCTAAGAATTAATAACGGACCCGCGTCTATAATTGAACAACATCTTACAACTAACTATTAATATTCCATTCTGAGTTTCATCCACCACTGACTTATTGATTTCAGGTTGAGGTCCTTATCACCATGTCGCAAACTAGCATCATATCAAATTAATCATAGCAATTCTGCAGCACAGGCACCAACAATCAGAATGAGAACTCAGCCAGTTTTCAACAAAGGTCAATGTTTCATCGCTGAAGAGTCTTCTGACTAGACTAAGGAAGTGCATGGACTGGCGGTACTACTTTTCCTTCTCTGGATCTGATGAACTCTAAGGCTCAGCCCCTTATAATTTAATCGGTGTTTTCGTGATTATTATATTGTACCTTGATTTTCCCCAGTAAAGAAGGTCAAGATATAGGAAAATGAAAATCCGTCAACAATGATCGTTCTGGATCAGAAAATATATTACAGCTGCGTGGATCGATATGTTGTCTTTGTATATGTCCCCAGAACAAAACACCACGCCTAGACCTGTCAGCTCATTTAGTTTTAGCGTCAATTTGAGTAACGCAAAAAGTCAAACCCCTAACAATTTCGAGCAAGTGTTCAATCCGGGCCAAGGCTGTTTTTCAGAGGTCTGAAATAATTTAACGGAAATGACTCAAAATAAGAGTTAAAGCGGTTTGGAGTATCATAAAGATAATTTATATGCAATAAGAGTCCCAAAAGATTTGTCTCTGACTGGATCTTTGAAAGGAAAGTCTGATGAAGGTTTCATCTTATTGTTTTTGATTTCTTGCCCATGGTATGGCTCGCACAAATTTAACTGTATAAATTTAATTTATTTTCTCTCTGAGATAGGCCAGGGCGTTGGGTTAATGTATTTTAACAAAAGACTCTCAGAATTGTACGCGATATTCTGTCTTATACTTTTACAAGAAAGACCGTTCATCGTTGTAATCTCAACACCTACCAACGAATTCGAGGTAATCCTCAATAATCAAGATCTTTGAAACCAAGTAATTCTGCAGGGACAGATGGCTTCTATATAAAAAATTTAAACCTTCTTGAAAGAAATTGTGCAGAATCAACCTCGCTGCGTGCGGTGCCCGACTGATTGAGTTTCAATATGGCGTTATACAAAAAACTACCCTCCTCTTTCGGGGAAGGTAATAATACCTTCCATGGGCTCAGACTGGCGATAGGTTCATAGGAGGAATACCAGTACACAAGAAGGGAGACAAAATAAAACAAGAAACCCCTCAATGAAGGAAGTTGAGGACTACCGGCCTATATATCAATTTCCAAACCATTTCATACATTTTTCTATAAGTATTGGAAAACACTGTTTTCTTTAGTAGTGCCTCTTGACCGTTATTATTCGGATGCAACACAACAATGTTTCCTATGTTTTGAATCAGTTTGGCTTCCAAGGAGAAATTCTTTTCCCACTCTTAGATGATATTGTGTGACCTCTGTCCTCCAATTGTAGAACTAAGGTCTTTGTACCCCTAAAAACATCGACCTCATTTGGGATTTTTATTAAGACCATATTAAGGCCTTTGATGTGGTCAACCAATAGTGACATATTGTTACACATAACCTAACACTGCATTATGTGAATATGGAGTCATGTGGATTTGCTTATGATTAGAGTGTACATATCGACATTTTCCTTTTTGGGTCTGCAGCACTCAGAATGGTAGAGTTACCCTTTTTATTGATGACTTGGGCTGCCTTCGTAGTCAGGCCAATCATCTACATTGTCCGGTGTGGGGCCAGAAGAGGTGTGCCCCAGGGCTCTGTCCTGGGGCCTGTTTCTGTTCTTACTTGTATGTAAATGATATTTCTAGGTAGCATAAGTAATGGTAACATTTGCCCTGATTTTGCCGATGATACCTCGCTCACGGGTCAGCCCGTTCCTCTCATAAGAAAACCGAGAAATGTCTTGGAAATAAATGCGAGCTAATTGTAGATCATATACAGAGGATCCCCTTTTGCAGTGGCTAGGAGGATAAACTTCCTTGAGCAAGAGTCAAGTCAATACAAAGACGAAAAAAAACATAAAAAAAAAACCCAAATTCCATTGAACATTCGCATACGTCCATGTTGTGTATGGATTTTCGCTCGGGCACATGCCGTCCTGAAATTCCCGTGTATATGGTAGCCCCCAGAAATCTCATCATCTGAGTATAGACTGTGATTTTTTTGCGGGCTGTTCATTGATTTTAATATTCTCAAATACCAATTCGAACCAATTATAGGACAATGTATGTGGAAAAGTGGAGTACTGGAGATTATTTTTTCTATTGCGTCTTTCGAACTCTTCTCACTTTTCTAATATGAGAAACAATAACATTTTTGTTTTTTGCAAGCATATTTTGGTTTGTAATCTCAACCCTCGCCCACTCGGCGTGCAGCACTAGCGCCAGGATCTCAAAACCTACCGGTCTTGGCACAATTTGGGGGGATTGAATCTACTCAGGAATCAGCTACGTATTTCCGCTTCACAAAAAAACAGGCATGTGAGCGAGTAATTCCTTGCCCTTTGCGCTGCAAAAACATCACAATCATGCACAAGTATGCAAAGTTCCTGAATTTATATGCAAAACCTTTTGACATTTTCCAAGAATGTTCATTTTTTAGAAACCACGTCCTTCATGGAAACGAAACCACTTCAACTCTCTTTAGTTTTCTACAACACACGAACCCGGGTTACTTCCTGCTTGCGGGATCTTTTATCCGCTTGTGCCAAATCCTCAGCATCGGAACAGACGTCCTTTTTTGAAAAAAACCAAATGATTTGGAACTCAGCAGCGAATTAAAACTATTTAATCACTTACCGGTATAAATCCTTAAGAATTTTGAACAGAGTATAGCCTGAGTTTTAAGAAAAAATCTGAAAAAGTGTTTCTTTTAAACGAAGAAATACTATACGCTCATTAATGCTTTCTTATCTGACAGGAATTGTAGTATAAAGGATTAAGTTAGTTTTAGAATATTAATTTTGTTATGTTAATTCTGACAATTAATTATGCTAAACTTTTAATTGGTAAATGAACAAATAAACCGATTTTGATATGTATATATGCAACTTAGGAAAAAAGTCTATAAAGTGCAGTAGGTTATGTATCGAATACAAACAATTTATATTCATTTTTGTGCCACGAGTAAACCCGAAAAACTTTTTAGTGGATATCAATTTCAAATTTTAAAATGAGGTTAATTAAAAACCGGTAAACGAAATATCTGCACTATGGAATTTAATCGAGACCGGATTTTTTTGCATATTTTGGTCCCTTATACATCTCAGAAAGTAGGTGGGTTAGTAAAACCAAAAAACACGTAATGGAAACTTATGTTGTTTATAGTTTATATTTAGATTTAATTTTTTATGTATGTTTTGATGTTACATATCAGATATTATATATATATAAAAATATATATATGTTGAGGTTTTAAACGTGTAAATATTAACTGTGTGCATATCCTTCGTTGATCGCACGAATTTCTGACCAACAATATTGGAAATACTATCACATATTTTTGTGTGTATATGTTATAAAAAGAAAAGTTCTATAAGACCTGTATAATTTATGTCTTACCAATTAAATACACAAGTATATTTTTTGAATAACTATAACAACACAAAAAACTTGACCAGGCGTGTTGGTTTCGTATGAGAAAAACAGTATTTTTACTGTATAAGCAGAGATGAAACTTGTAACGTAATTTTGAAAGGGGAAATGACTATCACGTTAAGTTTGTATAAAGCTATCAATATTTATTCAAAAATGTATTTTTGGGGAATAAATGGATTTCATTCTAATCATTACATAACCACATTATACAGATATGGGAAGTTATACACAACAGTGGTACTAGTGAATTTCAATTTAATACACTTTGGCGGTTATCCTCATAATCCAATACAAATTAATAATAGCTAACCAAACCCTGATGGATGTTAAGTCGTAATGGGTTTTCATTGATTTTTGAACTCGTTTATTTAGAGTAACACACTGTAACACATTACATGCCACTTGTTATGATGAAATGTATTACAAATAATATTTTTATTTCCGGAGGAAAATAAAAAAAAATAAATAAAAAATATTTTTTGGAATTTTTACGGAAAATATAATTTTAATACAAATAATTAGTTTCTAAAGAATATTTTTTTCATCTTAGATTGTTTATATAGCATTAGTGCAATAACTCTTATTATATAATTAGGTCTTTGTAAACAAACTGTGTATAAACACCGTACCTTGAAACAGTCACTTTACTCCATCAATTATAAATGTAATACACACGAATGCCACGGAAATTAAACTAGCAAAAGGTAAGTTTAAAAACGTCTTGTTAAGATGGAACAGTAGAGAGCACCAAACTTCTAACATTTCCTTGCATAAATTGAAGCATTAGTTTCCTCTGCCTTGTAATCAGACCTATTCAAAGGCAATGAAACTTCTGAAATGTCAATCACACCAGTTACAGGACTTACTGACACACCTCATTATATTTGCCTCTCTTCGGAGTCTTAATAACATTATTATAAGCATGGAATATTTAAAAAAATAAATGCACCATCTAAACTCTTGTTACATAGCAAGTAATTAACAAAAACTTTCGAGTAAATATGTTTTTATTACTAATATTCAATGTTTTCCTCAAAAA
Organism: Homalodisca vitripennis; assembly: GCF_021130785.1. Lineage (NCBI taxonomy): Eukaryota > Metazoa > Arthropoda > Insecta > Hemiptera > Cicadellidae > Homalodisca > Homalodisca vitripennis. The sequence goes on from NW_025788966.1 coordinate 8,220, forward strand.
AGTTCCGTTGTAATATGCGGAGGGGGGATAAAAACGTACTCTCCTCGTTACAATTTGACAGTACCCTTGAAAAACGTAATTCTGTTCGAAGAGATCTTTAACCCCAACCATTTTTCCCTAGTGAAGGATATGATCTCGTTCATGGAAGTAATATATAACAAATTCCTTTCTCTATTTACTTTCTCATTATGTTTAACAGACCGGTTCCAATAAAATGAAAGTATATTGTTTCCGAGTAACATACTAGTAATTAAATGATGAGATTAAAAAGACCAATTAACAAGAAATATAATGAAAATTTTTAATATTGTTGGTGAAGTCAAATTAATACTTTCACTACAAAGCGAAAATGCTATCTACGGGAACATATTTTACCAGCAGATAATGTAAAAATACAGTTAAACATCCATAAAGAAAACCGTAGTGAAGTTTCTCTGAAGAATATATCTACAAAGAATTTATTGATATTCTAGTTAAGCAAATAAAAGTCATTATGACAGGTTATTTGGTATTCCGATCGTATGTTTTAGTGATAGTAATGGTTATTTAAAACGCAATATTGTGACAGGATACGGCCAAATACTAAATAATTCAATCGTAAAAAGTGAGAGGATCTGTGGTTATAATGGTAGCACATTCAACACACCAGGCAAGTGAGAGAGTCCCGGCAGGAGCCAGTACTATTTTGCGATTGTCAATATTTATGAATTGTAAATTAAATTTAGGCTATGTGCCGCTTTATACAAAATTATAATGAATGAAAATTAAATATATATATAATATATATATATATAGTATATAACATTTGTATACATATACATTAATATTAAATCTCTTAGGCCATAATCTATAAAAACTTACTATACTATACATATACATATTTTCAAAAAGATATTTAAAGAATCTTAGTAACCTCTAAAAAGTTTTTTAATCCTGAAGCTGCCCTTACTTCAACAACAAATTTATCCCATAAAGAATAAATTTGTCCTCTGATACTTACTATGGCACAAATAAAAATAAACTTTTAATAAAAAAATTTTAATATTAAATTAATGTCTGATATACATAAGAAGAACTTCTTCCTAATCCTTTTATGTAACATATAAAAGGTTATACGGGAAATGCCCGAGTGCAAAAGAGGTTTTCATCCGTTGACTCGTTAGATATTTGAATAAACCCAATTGTATGGTGCAGAAAACAGTTTTATAAATGTTATTGCCTTTATTACTTTTTTTATTATCCTTTAAAAAACATCGACCTTCCTCGAACGATAACAGGAAAAACATATTTTAGTCCAATGGCCAATTTATTTTCACAAAACTTCTATTGTATTTTAAAAACCTTTTCCGACTTTTGAAAGGATTGGGGGGGGAGTTCAATTCTGTGGTGGAATGGGTAGCCACATTCACCCGGCAAGTGAGAGATCCGGTGTTCGAGTAAGCGGTGGATGTCAAGTACTTTTTGCGATTTTTCAATGTTTATATATATACGGCTAAATAAATATATATACGTGTGGTGTGGATATATAATTTTTCCAATAAACATTGAATCGCAAATAGAAGTAATCGCTTCCGCCGGGACTCGAACCCGGATCTCTCAGCTTGGCCGATATCATTTATATGTAATGGTACGAAATTGATAACAAATTATGCATCAACTTAAATTCATGTTCAAACGACTAAGTCAGGACTACCGGAACAAATAATGTATATGCTGATTTTCCGTCTATGCTCATGGGTGAACTCAAAATATCTCGAATTTCTTTAATTATCAGGAGTCTCGCTCCTCTATTCTTGGTCTGTGAGGTTT
>NW_025788967.1:0-11319 GCF_021130785.1 Homalodisca vitripennis
AACTAAAAGTTGTAGAAGTCGCTAAGTGCTTTCAGTGAATTTGCCTCTCTGCCGGGAGTAGAGATAGAATGCGAAGAATTGACACTATCCTTCGTAGGTTTAAGATTATTTAAAGAACCAAACAGGTCCAAGTGGCTGGTAAATACTAGTTTGGCAAAGCAATATATCTTACAAACTCAGAAATTTATAAAAATAAAGGGAATATTGGAAAGATTCAGGAAAAGTTTACGGTCATGAATATGGCCATAGGAAATTTTCAGATATTCAGAAAAGCATAATGTGTTAGAGAATCAGGCCTACGAACTATGATTTAATATAATTTGAGCCTTAAATTGAAAGAGGAAACTGTCCCTTGAGAGACATGGGCTTCCAAACGGTGTGGAACTTCTAGAATGCCAGAATTTTCAAGACACCTGAAGGCTCCTTAATCATAGCTAGGCAAGAAACCTCAACAAGATAGAAAAAAAGAAGATGGCTAAAAAATCATTGGTAAACTGACAAGCCTTTTTAAAATACTTGTAACGTCTTAAATTGTACGCTGACATTGAATATGAAAAAAACCCGATAGTGTTATAAAGACATGGCATGGTGGTAATTTCGTAATCCCTGACTTACGAAATCTCCTATATTCCTTGAACATGTCAGAGATCAACAATACAGCAGGTTACTCCATTACATAAGAAACTGAAGTGGAGATTGTAATGAACCCAAAGGTAGAATGTGGTGGATAGGCAGAGGCCATCAGGCTGTTTACTGAAGCTGGCAAGTCAATTCAGTCATTGACGACATACACAGTGGTGTCTTATGAGTACAGCGAATACCCCAATTATATGATTTTTTGTATGTATTCAGAAATCGTTGCACACAGTAACAGGAAGTGAAAGAAGATGACGCAACTGTATGCATTTATTCTTGGATTTTAAATATAAGGTTTTTATAACTCCAGTGCATCGCCTTTACTATTAGAAATATGGTCTTTTAGTTGTAAGCCGTTAATTATAGCAACATATATTATATTAATTTGGAAGCTGAATACTTTTATAAATCAAAACAACTTTTTCCCGGAAATACTTGATTTATTCCGAATTAGAGTTTCAACACAAAATGTTTAACAAAGTTTACAACTTTAGATTTGATTTTCTTTCTCAAAAACTTACATCACAAACGATCAAATCTAATTAAGAGTCTGATTAAAAAAAAGAAGTTAAAAATTTAAATGAATAACCCCTAAAAATATTATACTTTCTCCAAAATGGTTTTAAAATTAACAAAATAAAATAAAAAGTATCTCTTTCTCAAAGACTATTCAAAATTCAAAATAACACATAAGCGAACTTGATATTAATCTTTAGCGACCAAAGTTTAATTCCACCATAAATAATACTTCCCAAAAAAAAATTTGAATTAAATTACATAGACCTCCATGGTATGGATGGGAGAAACTTTAGCGAAATCGTAAATTACAACAGTATAAGAATAAAAGATATTAAACCAAAAACGCTGGTACGAAGGATACTCTACTAACTTTGAAGACTATAAAGGCCTTGATAGGAACACTAAAAACAGCACTTAAAAGAAAAATTTTAATAACTTGATTTAAAATTTACCACCCGATTTAAAAGAATTACTCTAGATCCCCAAATATACTATAGGGGTTTAGAGGAAGAAGAAAGGAAACACCGTCTTCTCTTTCTTCGACGCTCCTCCGCACCTTCTTCCGTTTGTGGCTTCAAGACTCGCACTCCGCTCTCTTATCCACCCAACCAGGTTTCGGTAAACGTAATCACCGTAGATAGCACGATTCATCAGCTGATTGACCGGGTCTCGAGACCAACAATGGTCCACTGCCTCACCTCCCGGCCGTTCTAGGTTAACAAAAGAGCCTAACTTCCTACCTGGCGAATTCCAGCATATAATTAATTAACGACTACGGTACATAGTTCTTTTTAAAAATATTAAATGGTTATTTTAACTGATGATGTACCTTAATATATACGGCGTTTTCTTTCCTCGCCATTGAAAATGTCCTATATGTTTCTTGTATCTCAATATCATAGTAGTATTTTATAACCCGATTTCTAAATTGTTGTGGAAGTTGGGTGCTATTACTGTGGTGTAAACAGTGTATTATTGTTAATGTTTGGTTTTACAGTCCAAAACATAGAATATCAACAAGTTTATACGTAGCCCAATTACTAGTGTTGCTACAGTATGTGGAAGCCAGACCAACTGCGGACACATATACTTTGGTTCATATTGATCACCCAAGCTGGTCCTCGCTATAAAATGTCAAGGTCCCCGGTTTAGCAGATTATAGAAAGAATATATTCTTCTTGAAAGATTTTTGTTTAAAAAAAAATTTTTTATATTGAACTAATAAATTGTGGAAGATATTTCAAATATAGAAACATTTAATATTTTGTGAACATAACCAAAACCAATAATTAAAAACATATTTAAAATATGGAATAATGTTGTTTGTTAGCACCATTTATTGTTCTTATACGAATGACTAGCAGAACACCCGTGCTTCGCTTACGGGAGGGGGAGAAAATTATTGATGAATCTTTACTGCAGGATTTTAAGCGAGTTTCTAATAAAATGCAAATTAATTAACATGAGTTTTCATATTAATTAACCGTCGCCGTTTTCTACTCATTACTTTTGCTTCAATGTTTTCAAATTCCCTCCTTTTTAAATTTTCCTTGAGTTGTAACCTGACTTATTACCCTAACTCAATACTTTATAAACAGTCACTGGATTATATCAAAACAGGGGGAAATTTTTATTAAATCAATAAGCTGGATTTGCTTTAGCGGAACTTCAAATCAAATTCAAAATCTAAATCAAAATTCAGCTTTATTTGCAGCGACAATATTACACCTTGTATAAGCAAACGTCCACGTCACAAAATGTTTAATCTAAAAATTTTTTAGCATTCAATAGCCCACCAAAATTACTTCATTACATATTTACATAACAATTTTTAGAGTATCAACTTAATGCACCTTTCATCCTTCGTTCAATATATCCCACTTTAAACAGCGAAGAATCAAATCATGTAATTTGGGCCGGTCTCCCAGTTTAAATGCCAAAAACTCCCCTGCCCATTATAAAATGAAGGAGCACAAAGCAATAAGGATGATTAGTCACATTATGGGACAATTTGTTCAGAACAGGAAGAATTTTGATCTTTTTACTTTCACCTCACTGCTGCTATGCATTATTATTTAAAAATGTATTTAATGTACTACATTTTTGTTTTGAAGGTCATATTAATTTTCTTGTTGAAATTTATGAATTTTAAAATTACTATATTTCATTAGAAACAAATATACGAGAGCTCAAAAAAAGAAAGGAAGTTTACATTAGGAAAAAACACAGCAAAAAAAGATGGAATGTCCTTTACTCACAGCCACTTAAAAACTAATACGTAAATCTATGTTTTTTTTAAATTAGAAACAATGTCCCAACAGTACTTAATGTTTCTTGTGGAAATTTCTACAACCCATGGAATTCCCTCTCCTGATTTGGGATCCACAAAAACTGTTTTTTTAAATTGCTTTCTCTTAGTCATTAATTTGAAAGTTCATCACTATCACCCTCATTATGACACTTAAAAGATATAATACAATATCTAAAAGAAAAAACTCTAACATAAAACTTGTATTCATTCAACCAACACAAGAGAGGGCAACAGTGAGGTTTATTCGTTGCAGGCAACCAACCGAGTCCACTATGTGTAAACAACCATAAAATTATATTGCATTGTATTGGACTATTCATTATTATTTTCCGTGTGTATCAAAGGCAAGGGGAAGTTGACTACCACCCTTTTTGTTTAATAGTACTACAAATCCTAAAAAGTGTCCTGTATCTTGTGGACTAATCTCAGTCTTCTTGTTATACAGCCAACAACACCTACAACTTTCTGCTTACTCAACATTAACTCAGTGGTTACCAATGAAGGGAGAAACGAAAAAATTGAAAAAAATGGGAACTATCTTTTTTTTATCATTTATTTAGCTTTGGACTCTGTCAAGAAATGCCTTTTGTGGACAACCAAGAGATGTTTTAAGGCGCCTTTTTTGAAACAGCCTTGGGCGTTGGGGAATATATTTCTTATCTTGAATTTGGGCGTCAGTCCTGTTAATAAATTTATTAATACCTCTTGCCTGCGAGGGCAGGTTGTTCTAAAACCCACTGTTCTGTTGGCTTGCAAGTTCGTAGTTAATTCTCTAACCTCGTGTCCTCAGTGCGTATCGTATTGTTCCCCGGCCCGTCCTGGTTAAGGCACCCAACTTAATACATACAAAAACAAAGTGGTTTCTAACAAATGTACAGGGACACGGGAGAGTTTTAACAGCTTGTAGTTCCTTAAAAAAGCTTGCCTGCACCGACTCTACTTGAATTTTATTTTTGCCCAAATATATTCGAATTAGCTTTTTTTGTTTGGAAGTATTGATATGCTCTTATGAAGATCTGGTAGAGGAGCTTGGCGCAACGCTCCCCACAGGAACCACTCCGCTTTAAGACAAATGGGGGTACAGTAAAAATTAAGCCTATAATACGTCCGTTTATCAGTTACCTGGACTTTGGGCAGTAATTTTGCCTAAGGTATACTCAAGACATAAATGCTCTGAGGGAACATTTGTTTATGCGCAAACATTGCTTGTTGATGTGTTCATGGGGTCCAAGTCAACCCTCGATCAAGGTTGTTATTCCTAGGGAATTTTTGATTGAAGAGAGGACTGTCTTATCCAGGTGTGGAATCAGCTAACAAGACGGCAGATCCACAATTGGTTGCCTACATCGCGACAACGGCAAAATTTTAAAAACGTTTGGATTTTTGAGGAGTTTTGTTAGTAGGTGAGGATTTGAACTGGCTTTTGGAAGTATCTGTACACAGTTATTGATGTCAACAAAGGCCCTTGTTGTTCCAACACTTCACCTTGATCTTATTTGTCTTAGCAACTAAAAACAGAGGAGTCCGTAATCAACACATCAGCATAGTCTGCACTACCTGCCGCCCCCGAAGTCCTGCCATGCAGATAGTGATGATCCTAGTGGTCGTTGACATTAAAAGGCAGGGAAAAGCACAGAGACTGAGAAACTGGATCCCTGGGGGAACAATCGATCCGTACCTCAGTTCTATTGGTTTTTGACAATTGGATTTGATATTATTGGACAACTTGGGAAATCTATGACTTTAGGAAAATGAGCTTTAAGCCATTTAAGAGGGCACGCCTCTGAATGCCTCATGGGACCCAAGTCTGTCGACGCAGTAATGCTATGGTCAAATAATCAGTGGTTCGAATGCTTTTGGACATTAAGTCATCAGAGAAACAATCACTCATTGTGTGGTTCCGAACATTCTATTCCCTCTACAATCATATCGACAAGACTCACTACTGCGTCTGTCGTCGATTTGCCCTTTCTGAATCCAAATTGTTCATATGAGAGCTGACTGTATTTGTCCAAAAATTGAAGCATTCTTATGAGAAAAAAGCTTTTCAAAAATTTTGCTCAATACTGGCAAAATTGAGACAGGCCGATAGTTATTGATTGAAAATTGATCGTTTTTTTGAAAATTGGAACAACTTTTGCAATTTTCAGGAGGGAGGGGAAAACTCCTGTTTGGAATGAAGAATTTACCAATTTGTTTAAAGGTCTCACCAAATGCTTGCAGCATTGTTTGATGAGCCATGTGGACATTAGATTAAGATCATTTGACTTTTTGGCTGGGAGCTGCTGAATAATTCGGTGACGCTCATCCTCAGTGACAGGCGTCAGCAACATTGAGGCTGCTGGACTCTGTCTTCGCGAGGGACGTACTTGCGGTTCAGACGGCCGAGGACTTTGCCCAACAGCAACGGATGCGAAAAATTCGTTAAACTGATTGGCAACCTCAGTTCCATCCTCCACAAGTATATTCCCATTTTTAATTTTGATTTGTTTTTTAACTTTTGTTTTATTATTAATGATGTCCCAAGTTGTTTTTGAAAATATTTTTAGAATATAGAATAGATTTGGAGACATCGTATGCTTTCGCAGCTTGGATCACTTTCCTGTAATTTTTTTTGTATTTTTTGAAGAATGTTTTGAAATTTTCATTACAAGTACGTTTGTTAATTTCAGAGAAAAATTTCACTTTCTCTCTCGAGACCAGAATACCTTTTGTGATCCATCTGTTTTTTGACGTTTTTTCGCAAATATTAATCGTTTTGTAGGGCAGCATGTGTTAATATGGAAATTTAGGACGTCGTTAAATATTTTGAACTGCAGCTCTACAGATTGAGAAGAGTGAAGGAAACTCCACTTTTCTGTTGACAGGGAAGTGTTGAGGTGAGCGATGTTTTCTGGCCTTGTGTCTCTTATTGTTTGGTTAATTTTGGGCTCCCTTTCAAGTTTCATTCCACTGACGACAGCTTCTTGCCCGTAGTGGTCAGATATAGCTGTGTTTACCACAGACACCGCGACACTTGGATGGTTGGTGATGATGTTGTCAATAGCTGATTGGGTTGTAGCCGTCACTCTCGTTGGAGTTTTGACTAACAACTCCAGGTCGAATGACCTAAGTAAATCAACTAATCGAACTGTGGAATGGTGTGTGTTTGTCCAACGCGTCAATGTTAAAATCCCCCCATCACGACATATTCCTGATGTTGATCAGTCAGGTCTGTCAGTAATTGTTCGAATTTTGAGAAAAAAATATCTTCGTTTCCACTGGGACGGAGACCTATATATTCCGATCACTACTAATTTTGATTTGTCCTGTTTGAATTTTGATTCCGACTGCTTCATAATCTTTTTCGAGTGATTCTTGGATCGGAAAGGGGGCAAACGTGAAATTTTGTTTTATAAAAATAGCAACCCCTCCTCCCTTTGGAGTAGGGTCTACAGTACGCGGAAGCCAATTTGTAATTTGGAATTTTGCACAGTGCGATGTTATCACTGTTGAAACCGTTTTCAGTGACAACAAGAAGATCTGTTTTGAGATCCTCGCACATGAGTTGAATTTTCTTCCAATTTTGTTTGGTTGCGAATTGAGCATTTTGATGAAAGCATTTTTTCAGTTCAATTATTGTTTGTAAATTTTAGAGTTTGTATTCCTGTTTTTTTTTGATTTTAGGCGATTCTTTGCCAATTTTGTCCCGCTGATTTTAAAGAGGGGGGGGGGGTCCCTAAAAAAAAAACAGTCCTCAATTCTTGTTGCTTACTTGTTAAATTTGAGAAGCTGCAGAAGAGAAATCGGACAACACGAGGGCCGTTTCTTTCATCTTCCTCTTCACGGCGTCGTCACAGAGATATAGTCGGCATCGGGGGCCCTGGATTGTCAACTGTATAGAGTACTGGACGGATGGGCGGTGACGGTAGGGCGGCTCGGTGGCGGCCCTGGCAGGTGGCAGTGACGGCGGGGACCAGCGACGGTGGCGTAGGCGGCGGCTTGGTGGCACGTGACGCTGGGGCGAGCAGTGACGGCTGGCGGTTCTCCGGGGCGGGAGGGCGGCGGCAGCATTTGGGTAGGGACAAGCAATGAGGGTGTTCAGGAACAACCTCAGCCTTCCTGGCCGCAGCAGGCGAGGCACTCAACCCGCCCAAGCAGGCCTCCACGACGAGTCCTGGCCAGACTTGCCGACTAATCCCTCTAAGTGTGGAAGATGCCTATTCCCCGTGGCCTCGTTTGAAAGTGCTTCCGCATGCAGGTCCTGTTCATATCTTAGGGACAGAGATGTGGTGGCCTAGCAGCCCAGTTTCTTCTATAATAAGGCATTTCACGAGGGCGGTGTGTGCTGGTTAATATCGTGCCGTAGGAGGGCAAGTCGTGACGATGGGGGCAGCGTGGCGAACAATCCATCCTGTTGTTTGAGAAGCTTACGGGACGTGTGCCGTTGATCGCTCTTCTCCAGGTTTAGTCGTATATATTCCGCTGCTCTCCCGGCCGCAAGGTCCATTCGGTTTCCGGCGATCAGGACCGCTGCCGATCCGAGTCCCCTTTCGTCACCGGGGGAGCGGTGAGGTTGTGGGATGAGGTGATCTGAAAGCAGCCAGCCCCTTCTCGCCCCAAGGCCTATGCAGACCCCTGTCACGGAAAACGCGGTCGAGAGAGGAGCTGGGATGTACATTTCCAGCGATGTGGGCGGGACGTGGGTTGGCCTACATCTCCCTCGATCACAAACCGACTCGAAAGGTATGGGGTTATGGATACCAGGTAGTGGAAGAGGTTTTAGGTTTTTCTTTTTTTTTCTGTTTTTCGGTTGTTATTTTTTTTACATTTAATTGAAATTTTGGTAGGCTTTGGTGGTGAAAATGGTTGTTCAGGTTTCGAAACTTTAGGTGGGTTAGGAGGCTCGTGAAATTACCTTGGTTTTACTTTACACTGTTTTCGAGGGGTTGCTTAAGGGGAACAGGAAATGGTATAATTGTTTGTTTTTTTTTTGTTTTTTTTTTCTGTGTTTTTACGAGTTTTCCAGGTTTCATTCTGGATTATTGCAGGACACGCACTTGAGTATATGTTGCGAGATTTCAAGACATTTCAACTTCAGCCTTCCAATTACTTCCTACTGTGGTTTTTAAACTGTCTATAATTTCCATTGCTATGGTCAGGGGAAGGGGGGAAAAACAGGGATTGAAACAGGAAGGGTTTGAGTTTCTTGGGTGGTTAGAGGGATTGGGAGGGAGGGATTGCCTTGGTTAGAGGGAACTTACAATACTCTTTGTAGAAAAACATTCCTTTGTTTTTTCCACGAGGCTGAAAGGAGATAGTTTGAAAAACTCGTGAGATAAGCGACATATAACTGGCCATGAGAGATAGCAGTCTTTCCCTTTAGATCAACACCCGGCCATTTTTAAGGACTGTCCCCTTGCGATTTAATAATTTATCGTCATTAGACAAAGTCAGAGGCATTTGAACATATGGGAACTGATAGTCTTTTAAACTGAAAATGGTAATCCGATGGAATTAAGTAGGAATGCGGTGGGATAAAAAACCCTCTTCCCCCCCGGCCACATCCAGTGTATATTACGGCTTGTATAACGTTGTCTGCGCAACCGCTTTGATTTGTAGCCTAGTTCCGTTTGCAGCAGCTTAGGTGGAACCAGGTTTCTAAGAACATTATTGGAGCTCCAAACTTTGAGGTAAAGATGATGTGGTGGAATGCCTGGAGGAATCTAAGAGTGTGTGCAAGAAAAACTCCTACTGGGTAGTGTACCGCATCTTCTATTTTCCACCACATGAGTCCACCGACTGGTAATGGACAATCTCCAGATGGCAGGTTTTTTTCAGTAAATAGGTTATTAATACTCTTCAGCAGTGTCATTTTGAGGTTATTAACAGAGTCGAGCAGCACGGGAGAGGCTCTTCCAATGAATGAGTCGTTGTCTCAAAACTCGAGCCATCCTGTCCGTACCTCACACCCCACCACCATGTCAGACCCACTGGTTGTGCTCAAAAAGTCACCTTTGTTTTGGGTCCGCTCTGTTTAAAATGAGACTTGCTTGCCATTTAATTTGGTACTCTTTATGAAAACCATCGTTTATTTAAGCATTCTGATATTATTTATAGGATTATAGAAAGGTAAAATTGTCAATAGTAAACTGTGTAAAAGGGCTCGTGAGATGAGAAGGCACTTGTTATTTGACGAGTTTTTAAGCAAATTAGTCCAATAACTAATGACTTATTTCTTAGTTACTTTATATATTATCGAATAGAATCTAATTTTATTCCAATAGAGATGTTAATTTCATAAATGCAATGAGCCCAGACAAATTTATTTCACTTCCAGAGGGTTTAAAGTAGCGTATTTCAACAGAGCGTATGGGGCGAACATGTTTAATTTGCAACATATCGATATTTTACAACATAATTAAAATCCAAGAACCCTGATGAGTCTTTACTTTCAGAGGGCAAAAAGTAACAACATTCAAATAGACAGCGTATTCAACTAAACGTTTTATTTGGCATTAGCACTTTCAGGGATCTACGTCATAAAATAGCATTCTTATTAACATACTTTCTAAAAATTTCCCATGGATTCCTATTTATTCTAGTAGATTTTAAAGTTGCATGGTAAAATAATAGCCCACACCAATATTATCCAACTAACTTTTATTTGGCTACTTTTTAAGCCGGATATTTTTACAAACACTAATATTGCCTTTTCGTAAGTATTGTCTTGTAACCTTATACTGATAGTATACTGTTTATTTTTAAGTAGGTTTTTTAAAAAAAAACGGTTATCCAAACTCGAGAATAATAACTATAAACAAGTACATATGGGAGGTGCTTCAAAGTGGATTAAATTGAGTCCAAAAAATTCGTTTGCACAACTATCCACGTTTTTTAACCACCACACTTAAAAGACGGAATTTTTGAAAACTCAGCCTTATTTGCACATGCTACATCATAAGTACGACCACCATGCCAAAAATATTCAGGATTCTGGGTCTTGTCGTTGTGAGATAGAGCTGATGAGTGAGTGATGTGAACATGACGTGAGTGTGTGGATGTTCGGTGGTATTTGGATTTTATAAGGTATCTATAGATTACAATACCAAACACTATTATAGTTAGTGACAGTAAGTACTTATTTCGTTAATAATTCTCTTTTTATATAACATAAAAACATACTCGTATTAAAATCATGCAATTAAAATTATGTTATGGAGATCACGTTTTCGTAACACAGTGTAAATTAAGATTACGTTTTCCTTAGTACTAGGCCATTTCAAAATTTACAAAAAATTTAAAACAGAATGCAATAAATTTGTGGTGTATATTCGGAATTTTAATCATTTTTTACTTTCGTATACCGTTATTTTTACAGAGTGAAAACAAATTACAAGACAACATTCACAAAGTTATATTTAAGTACAAAAAATGCTAAAACAATGGCTGCCTGTTTTATAAAGTTTTTATAAAAAATTCCTTTAGTTTTAATGTTTTTTCAAACCTTGATCTACTTGCCTACAATAAACTACCGCGAATTATACACGAACAAACAGTTATAAAATGCCTACTATCTCAAGTTATAAATATATTAGGCGAATAAACTTTAGTATTCTTTTGCAAAAATAATTTTACAAAATGCGTAAAATTCCGAAACTTTAACTGATACTTTTTGATGGATTCAAATTTGATTAAGATGGAATAGATTAAACTTCAATATCTAGATGGGTACGTATCGGATGTCAGATGTTATCTAGTTCTTACACCCTTTAGTATTTACTGTAATAATATCAAAACCCCTACCCCAGAATGGGTTCACTTCTGACTGGTTCGTACCTTCACATATAGAACCAGCCAAAAACCAATAGATA
>NW_025788968.1:0-9541 GCF_021130785.1 Homalodisca vitripennis
CTCAAATCCTAGACTATCAATTGATGTAAAACAGGTATCTATAGTCCTCATTAATGATTTATATGTTTTTAAATTAAAATATGCAATTTTAATATTTACAGTGAATCAAAACAAATTATCATAACCAAAAATTTGGAAAACTGAAGTACGACCATATTTGACTCCTCTACTCACAATTACCAGTTGTTTCTTTCCCACAAAATTTTCCACATATAATGGGGGTTTTGTTGCGGTACGAGTGTCTAACATGGTCGAAAGCCATGGACAATACATGTCTTATTCATCCTTCAAGTTCAAACTGTGTGTCGTAGGTTTTCAAAAATGTGACAAACCATTTTTTTTGTCTACAATAATTCAAATGTTACTTATGTAAAATTGAACTATATTACCCTACATTGTATTAATGTTGAAAGTATTTTACAGCTTGTCTGCATATAAGATTATTTTAAGTGAATTGTTTCAAAACATAAAGCTTAATTACTATCGATTGATTATTTCGATGGTTATGATTAAGTAATATCGCTTTGGCCAATTTTGATTATTATAAAAAACTGGATCCGCGTACTCGTATTTTACCCTTACCCAATCTTATTTCCCCACATTAATACCAACTGGACTGCCCATTGATTTTCCATTGAAAATGCAAACTCCATTCTTTAAAGCTTAGTTGCGCTGTTGTAAAAGTCTAAAATATAAGCAAAAACTATAACTACAGTTTCTTTTTATGTTCAATTATGTATAACCTGCTATAAAGGGAACAATAACTTAAACTTACTTGACACATAGTCCCAAAATTGTATGTACCTCCTAAAGGTAATAATTAAAAAAAATACAAAACATTGTGCGTAGGCTATGTGATTATAAAAATCTGTTGTCCCTGTTTTGGTAGTCGTTTCACAATCAATATCTAAAATTAAGTTGGTTGACCCCCCCTGAGTTTCCCAGGGTAGGCCATTATCTCCATGATTCCATTTATTTAACTTGCTCGAAAACCCTGTTATCCTCCTCTTTATTTCTTTTATCCTTCTATTTACCAATGGGAATACCTTGATATTCCAACAGTCCTTTATATCCAATGGACTAACTTTAAATTGAGATAATAACCAGCTAAGTTCAAATCACCATATAGAATTTATATATGGTTTTTTCAGTGGCCTTAAAATTTTCAAAATTCGAAAAGCGCGCTTTTAGGCTTTCTGAGTGAAAGCATTTATTGGATGTTAATATGATGGAGCCACCTACAACTTTTTTTTAAACCAATAAGTAGGACATTATCAGGTACATATCATTTCACAGTCATACTATGGGTTTCAAGAGTGTAATATACAATTTTTGACCTGTTCCTTATTTTTTCCTGGTTATGTTGGTATGAATAAATACTAATACATATAGTCTCAAAACCCTAATTTTTGGTCAAAAATGTGTCAACCTTGTCTGATTTAGATATTATTTTTCTTATCCAAGGTATATTCAATTGCGGATAGTTGAGTTTTGACTTAAGCTGCCCAGAACAAAGAAATTAGTATTACAGTAAACTTCACGTTAATCCTACAACTGTCCAGGACTAGGGACGGCATGCTGATTTTATTATTAAATATGCTGTTTATTATTGGATTATATATCAGAGAATAAATATATGTAAATCCACCAACAAATAAAACAAAGAATTCAACATTAAAAACATGGTTTTTATTATTCGCATAATATAACCTTCTAGGTAGCCCTTGTTATATGTTGGACTCTATTAAGAACTATTTTTGTTATATAGTCTATGAGGCACAACAATTAGCGGAAAAAACACATTCAAAAACAAAGAATTCTTTTTGCAGGCGTTTCATAAAATAGGAAGACTTGTTCCCTTTAAGCCCCTCCTATTTAAGCTATGTAACACTATGGCTGTGATCAAACTAGTTATGGACTAGTTACAAGTTCTAGCTCGTAATACACTTTTAGTTTTAACAACAACTTGCATAGTTTCAAAATCATCGTCACGGTTGAAAACTCAAACAAACAGCTGATTGACTCATGAAGAACATAGTTCTTACCTTTGACGTGCTCTAGCCTACTGAGCATAGCACGCAACTGACATTGTTGTAACACAACACGTATCATTACTAGATGTGTTCTGGCTGAGTACAGCTGCATATACAGCAATGTTCTCCGACCCACCTGAGACACAAAGTTGATAGAGTCCGTGAAGGATTCAGACACCATAGTCAACTAGTTGTATAACTATTTAGTTGAGCAACAGATATTCAATGGCTAATAGTTCCAATTTGATTCAATACACACATCACCAACATCTACCGGTGGTACAACAGCTGTTCATAGCTAAATTTAAATACTGTGAAATTATTTTTTTTACTGAACGACCTATAAAAATAATGATATTTAAGTTATTACCAGATCCTGTAAATCATAATTGCATGAAATCTAAACCTTATGAATGGTTATCCTAGGAGGAGCTGTAAAACATCTGTAAACCCTTCCAAATGTATGTTTCATAATTCATAATTGAGTAATTATCATTAAAAGCACAATACTACAAAAATCTGCTAACTATTTTTAGGTGCGAAATACGGGTGTTGTACTCTGGATCTGACGAGTTGCACGTCCTCCAACCATGCTCTCAATGTACCACTTTGACTCACATTGCCACATTCGGTCTGCTTCAATGTGCTGAGATGTGGACTCAAAATTCCAGGAGTCAATCTATCTATACCAGTGTCATATTTTAGATGCTGCACTAAGCAGAAGGTGAAATGGTGCATACAAACAATATTCATGTTGGATTAACTCTTTCCACCATAGTTACGTTATGTATAGAAAAGTAGGTTGTTACACCGTGCTTTGAGATTGTGTCTAAAACATTTTAGTATATCATTATGCACCTGACGAAATAATGAGAATATCTCTTCGTCTATGCTACACTGGCTAACTACTGAGTAACCAGACTGTGCTTCTTTGTTGCCTTAGGCATCTCTGATGTATAAACAATGTAAGGAGTTTGTTTAGAATGTCTTTGGACTTAATGGATTCTTTTTAAGTATCTCTTTCACACAGACGTGGGCTCCCAATTCAAAGTGTCAAATTTCAGACACTGCACTAAGTCTTCTGGCAGTTCCTCCTCCTACCCTGGATAACGGGTTGAATGAAACTATGCTGTCAACATCAGCGAGTGAAGTGAAAGAGCTGAATAATTTGGAAATTCTTAAATGTAGGAAAAGTGGAATTCAAGAAGATTGTGTAAAAAATATATTACATTTAGTATTTAACTAAATCAATAATACAGTGAACATTGTTACTGCTAATTACAAAAAATTTTAAATAGAACATTAACCCAAGGAGAACCAGTATCACAAACATACATCATAAATGGACAACGCAAACCAAAGTTTATAACAGTTTTTCTTTTAATATTACCATCAAAATATTTACTAGCATTTACCAACTAGAATTGAATCATTAGAAGTGATAGAACTTAACCCTGATATAGTTGTCATTTGCGAAGATAAAATGACAAGTATTTAATTAGAATAGCTCAATATCTCTGGAAATTATTTCAGACAATATTTTCATGTATGGAATATAATGGTGGTGGAGTTGACACATTGTCAAAGTATAATGCAAGGGCCAAAGGATTTTAAATATTTCTTTCAAATTAATTACTTATTAATGCTGTAA
This sequence comes from Homalodisca vitripennis, assembly GCF_021130785.1. Classification (NCBI taxonomy): domain Eukaryota; kingdom Metazoa; phylum Arthropoda; class Insecta; order Hemiptera; family Cicadellidae; genus Homalodisca; species Homalodisca vitripennis. The sequence goes on from NW_025788968.1 coordinate 3,685, forward strand.
AAAGAATTTGAAATGCGTGTCTGGCTGAATGTAAATCTGACACTTTCAACGTTTTGTGTAAGCTGGTGTCTTTGTTTCAAATGTAAATAGGTTTTTCTGAACAAAATTAAATGCTTTATCTCGGAAATTCTATCTAATATAATACACAAACATATTTAATATATTAGTTTTTAATATAAATGTTTTAATCCAAATTTGTAATTAAGCTACAAGTTAGTCTTGGATGATCAGCTTACCTGGTTCATGTCATGAAATATTTAGGTTAAACTTTCAGAAAAAGGAGTCATCTGGAAGACATCCAAAGTGACAATTTATAACTCTAACTTCTTCATTTAAATTCTCAAAACAGCATCATGTCAAATGTGACTTGGTTGTAATACCCAAATTTCAGATCATCAAGATGTAAAACTATTTAATTCGTTTTTAAATTACCTGGGCAAAATTGTTGTTCAATAAAAAACCAATTACAAACTTGTTTATAAATTTTCTGATGAAATACCTTAAATGCTATTTCGGCTGTATAAAGTAGTGAATAGTTAGGTTTGATTGTTTTATTTTTGCAACCATCTCATTTTTAATGTATTACGTTTAACTCATGTTTTCCTCTCGCGTTTGTAAGAAACATACTATGTATAAATAAGATAGATCAGTGGCATAATTTATGAGATTGAATGTGAAAGAAAAAATAATCATAGAGGAATCAATAATTTAGCAAGAATTGACAATAAGAAAGGAACTGTTTAAGCTTATAAGGAGTTAAACAAAATGTTTAAAAAGTAATATGCTTTAAATCAAACAAAATGTAGTTGATGTGATTAAAAATTATACCTAATATATTAAAACATTTCTAAAAACCAACAAAATGCGAACTTTAATCAAACTCTTATATTAAGTAATAGAAGTTACTGAACGCAAAAAGTCATTGGGAAAAAAAATTAGAAAGATTAATCATAGCGCCCTACCACAGACCCTTTTATTATTAGTAACCTATTTAATGATCAACCATGTAAACCATGGTGGACTGTGACAGCTTATTCCTAATATAAAACTCTTACACTGTAAGAAATACCTATGTCTGCTTGTAAGTGATCTAATTAGTAAAATTTCATATGTGAACACTATAAGTGAGATGGAATTGTGGCAAATTTAATTAGGTGACTTTTGAAAAGAAATATTTAAACAGGACAGGGGTGTGTCCTCATAACTGTTATAACAAGTATGTCCGAAGAAGGCAAACTTGTTCCAACGCCACCTCACACACTTGATAACATTCATCCCAAATTTGAAATTGTTCCACCCTAAAATAAAAAAAAAAAATTAAATAAATTTCAAAAAAATTAGATCTACTGCGTTAATAAATAAAAACAGTTATTTAGGATTTTGTTGAGCATGGTTCTTTGAAAAAAGCTTTAGAAAACTACTCACTCTGTAATATCTTGCAGCATACAAATTGTATTGAAAATGATAACTTGACTTCAATTGAGACAAGGGTAACAAAGTCCTTAGTGTATTCCTGGACCTAAGCAGAGCTTTTGACAGCGTATCCCACTTACCATTTAATTACTAAGAAAAAACTTACAGAAATAGGAATATCTGGGCCACATCTGTTTATGGATCAAATTCATATTTAACAACTAGGAAAACAATTTGTTGAAATTTAACACCCACATCAACTAATTATAATCGCAATCATTTACTCCATGGTAATTCAAATTTCAAAAGAAATATTAAAGCATGGTATTTTACAGGGTTCAAGATACTGAGACCCACTTCTATTTCTGTGCTACATACATCGGCTTGCCTGGGAGTGATTTTTATGATGTTTCCTAAAGGAAAATTTGCCCATTTATGCCGATGATGAAAACTATTAGTTATCTCGGAAAGAATCTAATCTTGAAAATTGTGAAACTTTCTGCCGTCGAAAGGCATTTTTCATATTCAAAATTATTTTTCAAAAAAAGGCAGCTTTAGTCCTAAAATTTTATCAAAGGACTAATTATAATGCAATTTTTAATATCAAAAATCCTGAACTCAAACAACGACTCAACGGTTTCACAACTTGAAGATATTACGTTTAAACAAAGTGGAAAACAATGTCAAAAATTCTTGGGAGATTACATATGAACATTCAAACTGTACTGGGATTTACCACATTGAATTACTGTTGCCTTAAAAAATTCCATCTGGTATTATATTATAGATTATTAAATTTTTGTAGCCTTAAATCTATTTCTAAACAACTTGTCTATTTTGCCCATGGTTCACTTCTCATACATCTTTTGGAATCAGTTATCTCTGGTGGAATCATAGAAACACAGAATTTGGATAGGACTTATTAAAATTTTTACAAATACAAGCCATAAAGGAATTGTGTTGAACTAAGAGTTTACAAGAAAAAAAGTGAAAGACAAATTTTAAATATTTTCAATATAAATATTGAAAATTCTAGGAAGAATATCTAATATCAAAACTCTTTATTCAATAAACGAGTTTAAAATAAATAAAAACGAAACTATCATACATGTATCTCACAAAATAATTGAATATAGAGTAAATTTATTTGTATTACTCATTCAGAACGTGTCGCTATACTTTAGTTCCTTGTAGGTTAGTATTTATACATATGACGCTATTATTTTATATAATTGAATATATATAATGAAATGAATAAAAATTATTTGTAATTGGAATTGACGTGGAGCAATATACCCACTTTAAATCAACCCTTATCACCATAGCTTCATTATGTGGGACCGTAATGTCAACAACAAATGGGTTTCAACATTACGTTTTGCTGCATCTCGCACATCTTACCACTCTTTTCAACACTTTTTTGTTGAACTTATTCCCCCCCAAAATAAACATATCCAGTGGTGACAAGTCTTGTGAAACATGCGGGCCAGCGGCCGTTTTTAGTGTTAGAGTAAAAGCAGTGTTCATAACGTATTTGCACTGAATTGAACGCCTTATGAGAGATAAAGAAGAAAAAGTCCTTCGCTTAGATTGTAATACATTTTTTTGTGTCATGTTTCTCTGATTGTTCATAAAGACGTAAAGAGTTTGTTTTGAGCTTCTTCGACTTTTTTTGTATATTTCCATGAGGAGAGATGAACTTCAGATTCCAGGAGTAATTTTTATGAACTCCGATTCCAGACTATGCACTAAGAGGAGAGGTGAACTGGAAAGCTAAACTTCAAAATATTCATAAATTAGAAACTGTTCTTTTTTAAGTGGTAAGATTATAGTATTTTGAATAATCAGTTAAATTTGTTATTTAATTTTAAATTAATAACTTACCATCTTTCATTTCCGGTTTCTTTTGCTTATAATACCTTCATGGATATTGTTAAGAAACTAACTCCATCTATCTTCTTTTTTCTTCTTCACAATTTATTTTTAAAATTGTCAGTAATACATTAAATTTTTTACAGGTATCGTATATATAATGGAGGATATAGAATGCAATAAACAGTTCACAACTACTCCCTCATCTGAAGATATTAAACAGTTCATTCCCACAAATACCCCGGAAAACGACCTTTTGTCCTTCAAAAATACGCTTTATCTTGGGACTTGTTAGACATTTGGTCTCTAGAGGACTGGGTTGAAGAATATTGGGGGATATCCTAAAGTGAATTTCAGAATAGGGACAAAAAAATAGTTACTAAAGGGTATGAAGTAAGTCTCAGGCATTTTGTCAAATATACATACAATGTGTTATAGAATTTTTTCCATTTTTTGTTTCTCTAGAAGTCTCTAATTGATATGTCTTTCCGAAGATAAAGGCTTTTCTTGTTAATAACTTTAGCTTTAAAGAAGCTCCTATAGCTATGTGGATTTGTCCTTTAAATAACATACATCTAATGAAATCTCATAATTTATCATTTTAATTTGTAAATGTATACTTTTAAATCTACATGTATATAATATATCATCCATAATTCAAAAGATACTTAGTCAAACTTCTCATTCCTAATTTAAAACATGTATAGGTAAATAATGTTTAAATGTAAACTCTACGATCTGCTTGTTAATTAGTTATAGGTCTGTGTTTCGCGGGTTTGTTGCAACTGCTGATAGTTGTAGACTGGTCAGGCCTCAATGCGTGTTTCACGGTGTGCGCGCAATAAAGCCCTTTGAGGATTCTTAAGAGCATGGCAGTAGGGACCGCCTCCAAGCACACCACAAACAATCTCTGCTCAATATTAACATCTTCACTGTTATTACAATTATGTTCACTCACAATATTTTAACTCAATTATTAATCAACTTGAGAAGACTTTTATTTAAAAAATGTTTTAATCATTAGCATGATTGCAGATTCAAGTCGCCGTCATTACGATCTTTGTATTGTCTTTATGAATGGCACTGGTATTATTTTTACAGGATAAACTTCACGTTGGTCCTTGAACATTTTTGTTGGATGAAAACTACAAAAGAATTAATAGGGGAACCTGGAAATCTCTTTCGTTATCTCACCACAAACCATTTTTTATTAATGAGATTATTTTATTGAGTTGTATAAAATCATGTTACTGTTTTTGTTACACATATTTTTTCATTGTATATTATTGAAGAATTTTCCCTATATTGACACTAATTGTAGAACTCTAACACAATATTTATTTATACATTGGATAAATGGAGGAAAACAAATAGTTTAATTTAAGTAAGTGTAACACAAAATAAATTTATGAGGAAGTAAAATTTTAATTAGTAAAATAAGTAACAAGATATGCAGGCTGACAACTTCCATTAGTAGTAAATCCTTTAAGCGAGGCCAATATCAGAAAAAGCTTTTACTATTTCTTAGAGGGACTGTTTTAACTATATGAGGTCCGTCACCAATAAATAGATAAAACGTTTTGCAACCTATGTGGCCATGAAGCAGACTATAATCCTACCCATTGAAGGCGCTAGTTGACCTGAGACCCAGTAAGCCATTCAGTTCTTGGCAGATCGTCAAACTGTGCATATGGTACTAGTTATGTTAGTTTCTGTTGTAACGCTTTTACTATTTGTCGAAGATGAAAATTGGACAAAAGCACAAGAGTAGCAAATCGATATCAACGAGTTTAGTGAAATATGCTAAAAATTATCAAGAAATTATTGACAGAAGTTGACCGAGCTGTTTACGGATTATCATGCTCTGAAAGGAAAACATCCGTTTTCAAGACGGATTAAGTATTATTAAAGACGACCAACAAGATGCCACAGATGATGCAAGGCCAGGGCACCCCTTCAACCACCTGTGTTGATGACAACATTGACTGCGCGTTGTCTCTTGTCCTTACCGATCGTCCAAAAAACTATCTGAATAATTGCTGATGAACTAAATTATAAGAAAATCATCAGGGCTCACTATTTTTAATTTGAACATTTGGAATTTAAAAAGTGTGCACAAAATCGTGCCCAACGCTGGTGGACACCAGATCAAACATAAAAAAAGGTGAATGTGTTTTACCCGACTGGAAAAATTCACTGGAAAGCAAAAGCTGAATTTCTCAATAGAGGGTAATCACTGGTCACCGAATCGTGGTTACTTAACGATGAAATTTGAACTAAAATCACAAAGCAAGAAGTGGAAAGAAAATTATAATCGCAAACAAAAAAAATCAAGTAAAAGTCAAATTGAAAATCAATGTCATGCTCATGGTTTTTTATGTCGACGGTGTTGTTTCATCATAAATTTCTTCCTGAAAGGACGAATAGTGAAATGCGTGGAATCTACCTCACAGTTCTCAAGCATTTGAAATCTGCATGCATCGTGTGCGACCAAATTCGACACAAGACAATGGATGGGAACCTTCACAAATACAATGCACATGCACATTCAGCATTGATTGTTCACCACTTT